>NC_051157.2:162858893-162890500 GCF_013339745.2 Dermacentor silvarum | reverse complement strand
AGTTAAAGAAATCTCTGCATTTGAAAGGAGAAAAAAAGAACACTAAACAGCACACAGAAATATACCTAAAAACCAAAAGTACAATTGACGCCGTTAGTCCACGCGAGAAAAGTCTCAATCTAAAACAAAGAAACAAAAATCATCGAGTCTTATTTACTCGGGCACTTGCGTTGACGGCGTGCACTAGCACTTGCGTTGACGGCAGTTGTGACGTGGCGAGCTGTGGCATACGAGGGACGTGGATGCACGGTAGAACCAACCCCGGACATCCGAGTTCAAGGTTGTCGAAGTCGAAGGCCGTCCAAGTGCGACCGCTACAGCTGAGCGGCGCACGTGCTGGTTCTCGGCTCGCGGCTTCGCCCTGGCGCCTCTCGCCAGCGTCGTTCCAGGCCTCTGGTCACCGCACGGCGGCTCAGGAACAGCAACAGGAACGCCAACAGGAACAGGCACGCCAGCAGGAACAGGAACGCCAACATGAACGGGAACGCCAATAGGAACAGCAACAGGAACAGGAAAGCCAGCAGGAACAGGAACGCCAGCAGCAGCAGCTGCCGCAGGAATAACCGAGTCCTACGCTCGACGGATCTCTCCAGGGACAGCCGGGGTCGTGCTGGTTCTGTTGAGGCTCTCGGGTTCAGATCAGGACCCAGACGACACCGACCTCGACAACAGCAATCTTTGCACCCCCGTCTCTGAGCGAACTCCACTTCGAGCGTCCCAGTCTCCTCTTCTTCTCTCTGCTGATAAGTGGTTCTTGAGGGAAAGGGAAAGGTTGGCGCTATCTTCTGCAGCCCGTTCCTCGTACCACAGCCTGTGGTTTCGTGTCCACCACTGATTGGTCGATTCTCTTTCTCCCTCGTCCGGTCGCTCGTGCCACCGTCCGCCGACATCGCCTTCTTTGTCGGCGACTCGATGGTGTTTGGAGCAGACGCTCCTACGCAGTGCTTTGACGCTGTCCACTCACTCATGACAGTAACCAAGGGTTGCTACCATATGCAGAAAAATATGAGCTGCTACCGAAACCAGTGTTGTAAGTATTGCTATGGTGTCTGACAGCAAGTTGCGGCGCACTCTTGTACCCGCCGTTGCATCGTAGCGGCTTTGGCGTTGCGCTGGTAAACCGAGGGTGTGGGATCGCATCCCTGCCACGGCGGCCGCATTTAGATGGGGAAGAAATGCGAAAGCGCCCGTGTACGCAGGAACACATTAAAAAACACAGGTGAAGAAATTTATTCCGTAGGGGGCACACCGTATTCCACGACGGTGTGCCCCATAGCCATATCGTGGTTGTGGCACTTACAACCCCAGAATTTAATTTATATTGAAGTGAAATTTTCCTATTCCACGGAAAGTTGGTTGCAGAGATAAGAATTTCCTAATATTTTCATGTCACCCGGCATTCTTTTCCGGATGATATGGAGTGGTGAACCTTAGGCTCTTTCTTTTCTCTTCAGCTATTTCTTTTTGTTTTTCACTGCGGAACGCTGGTACATTGTTTTTGTGCCTTTGAAGACGATGTGTTTCGTGAGCGAAATGACAGCTGCACCGTCCTCCTTTCCTGCTTTCGCTGCGGCCATAATGGTTTACTGATATATGACATCAATGAAGGCTTACGTGTGACGCATAATCGCTCCTTTTTACATTCCGCAAAGTCCAGGTGCACCACATGAAAAGGTACCGTAAAGTACACTGGAGGCACGATTTGCTTTCCACTTGGTTTACATATGTTGTTTGTAAGCTGACATTCAAATACATGTTTTTACACAGTCGCAGACATCATTTTCCAGGTTTCCTCATTCAAAACACTGCTGCAACTTCTCATATGTTTTCAAGCAGACATCATGGCCACCTGATGCTGGGCTGTCATGATAAAGTTGCAGGATATTTCGGTGACACGTCTCTGAAACCTAAAACGTGCCCTAACATAACTCCCCATCTTCCATGCCTTCCCAGATAGTTTCTAGGAGCATGTTCTCATTTGTGACATTCTTCAGCATGTGCAGTCCAGACAAGGCGTCTGCATCAGGTAGCGTGTCACCAGGCCGATGTGCGACATCTAAGTTGAATTGTATTTCGCTCACCCATCTTGCTATTTACTAATACTAAGAGTGTGGGTGACAGCCTGGTTATCTGTCAATGGATTGAAGTGCATTCCTTTGAGGTAGCTGTGGAAAGCTTGAATATATATCTTAGAACATTAGAGCAAATACCTAAGAGCAGTGACTACTGCGAGTGCTTCTTTTAACACGAAAGTGTTTTATGCCGGGGTCCACCAAGACTTCACTGACGTATTTCCGTCACGGATATGACGTTCTTACAATGTACACGAACATAATACAAAGAAAGAAACCAGAAGAAAAAGTTCCACAAACATGCAAAATTTGGAAATCGAACCCACGACCTCTCGGTCCGCGACGATAGATCGCCGAGCGTTTAACCCATTGCGCCACAAACGCATTTGCAGAGAGCTACACAGACGCGCCTTATATATCTAACACTCCTCCGTGTACCCGCGCTCTTGCTCGGGGCGGTGCCGCCGCCTACGAGCAGAAAAGAGAAGTACTGCATTATGACACTAACGCGCACCGACAGTGAACGCTTCGGTGGTCTCAGCACTACGACGCCTCGATGCCAGCATTCGAAGGGACGCTGGCATCAAGAAGCACTACCAACGCCACCTAGGTGGCGTTCACCGTACTCAGCACAGCGGAGCGTGGCCTCCGAAATTAGCTCTGAAAATGTTTCTGAAGTTGATCGCGGAGGCTGCAATTACGACGCGCTGTACGCGCTGATTTGACTCGGTGACGATTCAGTTACGTGCTTTGTCTTGCGCGTTGTATTAGTGTGTCAGTTACGTGCTTCGTCTTTCGCGTTGTGCTAGCGTGTGCAGCGTAGTGCAGCTTCCATATGCACGACGGTTGCTCATGGTCATCGACGTTGGTAGTCGTGATGGAGGAGACGTGCCACCAGGCGTCAGCGTGGGTGCATCAACGCCTAAGGGCGCTTTAGCCACAAAACACCAATAGACATTATATATCAATGTGCAATAAACATTACACTACTTCTGTGAAGACACGTTTCACTTTCGTGTTCTATACCGATTCCTATATAAGAGGGATCAACCACATTTTTTCCCTTATGGCCTAATTTTCTTTAAATATACTGAAACATAAGGAATACTATCCTAAAACATTTACCTCTTACCCAGATGGCTGTGCATCATCTCAGTGGCACGGAGTAGCACCTGTTCTGAAGTGAGAAGCATCGGTACATAGGTTTAGTGGTTTCTTTAAAATGCTAATACCAAAACACGAATTACAAAAGGAACGACATTCTGTTTTAGTTGTGCGAGACATCTCGCTTTCGTGGCGAAACTCTTGGTGAAGGATCGGAAATGTCCAGCAAAGTAGTTGTGATTAGAGCACTTCAGGGGCCGATTTTTTCAGCCCCGGCCCGGCCCGGGCCCGTTTTTACGTTGGGCTGCCCGCCCGAGCCCGATAAAAATTTTATGACGAGACCCGGGCCCGGCCCGGACCCGGAAATATTCTACGTTAGCCACTCGGCCCGGCCCGCCACCCCTTTACCTTAGGCCCGAGCCCGGCCCGAGCCCGGCTGGAAACCGGCCCGAACACGGCCCGACACCGAAAAATACATGTTTTTCAAAGGAAGACGCCCGAGAATAACTCGCTGCACGTTACATGCACACCACCAGAAAGCCCGAGCCCGGCCCGGGCCCGCGTCAAAAAACACACGCCGTGCCCGAGCCCGGCCCGAGCCCGTGAAAAAACTGCTCTACCCGGCCCGGCCCGGCCCACGGGACGGGCCGGGCCGGGCCGGGTAGAGCCCTAGCCCGTGCAGTGCTCTAGTTGTGATACTTGTGATACGTGTTCTGTGTGGTCTTTTCTGGTACGTGAATGAAATAGGTCATCAATGTTTTTGTTGGAGTAATGGTCATTGGAATCTTCCAGTACACTGTTCATAATGTTCTGGAATCAGGCACTAGAGTTCTTCCATTCAAATGATACCATGTTATGTTCATAAACATCAAGTTGTGTCGCGAACGCTGCGTATTGCTTGTATTCATCGTTCAGTGCTACCTGCCAGGAGTTCTTGCACATGTCGATTCTGCAACACCAATGACAGCCACCGGTTTCATAAGTTCCTTCATGAGTGCGACGCATCGCAAAGGGAAAAGGTACGTCTGCTTGTCTGTCGATTGATTACCGGTGCATAGGCTAAAGCTTCCGTCTTCTAATGGTAAAGTCGTAATCGGGGATGCCAAAGGCGATGTTGATGGCCTGATGAATCAGTTCCTTTTGTCGTGCGAAAGACCATATGTTTTCTTAAGGACTACTGTAGTGTCACGCAGCTTAATAGATACCTGTACAATAGACTTTGCAGGTGGATAAGCACCGACACAAATAAGGTCAGCATAGACATCTCGAAAATCATCCGCCCTTTTAACGACTCATGTATTTTGAGAATTCGCACTGGATGTTCTCCCATTTTGCGTATCAAGTGTTATGTAATTTTTTCAGGAAGCATAAATCTTCATTCATTTCTTATCACGTCTTCACAGTAAGAAATAAATTACAAACCATTGATCACGAGGGTGTGAACAAAAAAAACTACATGTTTGGAATTTAATGGAAGCTATTGTCCAATCTTGCAAAGGTCTCGATTTACCGCCGTATCTGTGGACTTCAATAACATTGTCTCGTAGAGTCCTCCTCTAACAACCCTGAATTGTGAAGGCTAACTGAAGCGCCCGTTCCAACTATAACGTTGATATCTCTAGCATTCACCTTCATTTTTTTGCCTGAAGTACGCTGGTCTTTAGCGAGTAAATAGTGGCGCTATTCATTAGCAAACTTGAAAGCTCTTCTGGTTGTTGACAGTCGTTGACAGTTTTGTTGAAGACAAGTCGCGACTCCCGCATATGCAACAGCTCTGGTGCGTCTTGACATATTGCTAGGTAGTGCGGCCGCTGCCAGCAGCGAGCTCCGTGGTTTAGTGCCAATACACCCTGTCTGCCCTCTGGCAATCCCGTGCTCTTTCCTAGTTCCTTTCATCGACTGCAGCTCGGATGCGCAACACGCAGTGACTCCCTTGTCTCCGAGCGCTCCTTCACAGCGCCCCCGACACGAAAGCGGTGATCTCAGTCACTGCGTCATCGCTTGTTGTCACCGCCGTCCATGAGAAGCTAGTTGCTGCGACCAATTGCATTGAGGTGGCAATACGTTCGTCTTCATGAAAGCCCCCTTGTGACACAGCGTTAGAAAACGAAGTTTGTGTTTCAGTGGACAAAGTCAGTACTCTTGCTTTAGTTGATACCTGGGCTGCAGTTACGGTTCTGAGCCTGTCTTTCTTTTTATACGAAACGACACGTTTTTTTTGGGACCGCAATGCTACTGTTCACGGGTATGACAGCGTTGGCATCGCAGTCTCATAATTTAGCTTGTGAACTGTGCCGCGCATAAACATCAACATTGCATCACACTGAAGTTGTGCCCAGTACGGCGCAATAACACAAACATTGCACGATAATACAGGTAGCATAGATGACAACAACGACAACTGTACGGATTGATTTAAAGCAGAAATATGGGCTAGTTGGTTGTAACTGAACTTAGACATCGTAACAAGCGCTGATGGGCGAGAACACAAGGAAGAGACACCGTCCAGTCTACGTGTCTCTTCCTTGTGTTCGCGCCCAACAACGCTTGGTACGATGTCAAAGTTCTGTACGAATTGAATTTACTTTTATGGAATTTAGGTAGCCACTTCACGAAAACTTCGCTTTACAGAGAATCCAACATGCATGTTTGCACTGGCACATTTTTTACACGCTTTATATGAAGCCACGTCTAAGAGCAACTGAAAAATACAGTCACGCTCAAAAACCACACGCATTTCTGTTATTAACACACGGCATCTTGGAAAACATGTCCTGCTCTTGCCAGCAAAGGGATCTCGCGAGAGTGAAATGCAAGAGCCGGCGCGCAAGCAAGAGATGTACGCCTACGCAGGCCGCTACTGCACTTACGCGTGTGTATGCGTACCCCTCTGTGATATGTGAAGTGCGCAAGTGCCGTGATCGTAGTGGGCAAGTGCCAGAAATGAGCAACAAGCAAGCAAACAAGCAAGCGACAGCCTTCATGGGATACGTGGAAGAAGAGGGAGAAGAAGATGACCAGGGTGCGGGAGTAGCGGCCAGTCGAGTTTCTGGCCCAAGGCCGCTCCAGGCTCCCACCTGGGATCGACACGACATCCAACTTCTGCCTGCAGCCTGCGGTTGGCGAACGTCGGAAGGACGTCCAACCAAGGCGGCCCAGCGTCTACAGCGCCGTGCCCGAGCTCCGGCTGGTGAACGCCGCAAGCGCGCCTAGCCGTTGCCAGTCTCCACTACGCCTGTCTCCACAGCAGCGTTGATCATGGCTGCCTGATGATAAGGTGCCGCCTACGTGGGAGAAATCAAGCCCTTGTACCAGGCGCAGAGGTGAAGCCCTTGGACTTGGTGTCCGGTGACAAGACCTCTACCGTACTAAGGCTACCTATTCATGTTCCCAACGTCACAGTGGAACTTGCGGAACTTCCTCCTAGATTATTAGATCCCTGGTGTTCGCCTGGGGGCGACCAGGATTTTCTTCGACGGCTTCTAGTTTCGTCACCACTACTCCACTTCGAACTCCACCTCTGTCGCCGCTTCTAGTCCATCCCACAGCTCTAGTGCAAACCATGAAACTGTAGGCCCCTTCTGACTTTTATGATTTCTTTGTAGACTTAATCCTCTTTTGTTTTTGTGATTAGTTTTCTGAGTTTCGTTTTCTCTTTGCTGTATTTTCTTTAATGAATGACTTAATGTGGCAACGAACAGCGTCTTCATTTTATGCGCTGAGGCTGTGCCTCAGTAGAGACGCAATGCCGCCCTGTACGGCTGACTGCCTAATGACTGCCAGTTATTGAAAAAAAGAAATCGAGGGGCACTTAGTTATCGCCATGTGGATGAATGCGAAAGCATTGCGGCCGCGCCAGCAGAAGCGCGGCGACGTCTGGTGGCGCCACTGGCGGAGTCACGTGTCTCGATCGGCCATGTCAGCAGAAGTGCCACGACGTCACGTGACCAACGGTGTTCATGACATGGTGCGCACAAAGCAAGGCCGTGGCTTCGATGCCCAACAGAGGTTGTGGGTTCGAGTGCCTTAATTCTACCTTAACTGACTGTGCTTTAATTAACACCAACGTTCATGAGTATGACTCCTACCAAAGGCCTGGGTTCGAGTGCCTTACTTCACTCTATCTGAATTACCCTAACGTAATTAACTTCACCTTAAATAACACCAAATGTGGTGGGTTCGACTCTCACAAAAGGTCGAGGTTTCAACTCCCACCGAAGGTCGTAGGTTCGAGTGATTTCATTAACCTTGCCTTAACACCAAAGGTCGAGGGTTCGTAGCCTTTTGGACCAACGTGTGGTCACGCCAACGCCGGATTTTTCGCTTCATGAGCCATATAATGCTTTCGCATTAATAATTCCTCATTTTATGGCGATAGTTTTTATAGGGAAGCTCGGGGTGGCTTTCGCAGAGTCGCCATTGGCACCACCGTCACCGTGATGTCCCGATATCGACAGCGTATGTGCCGCTCGTGCCTGGAGGGGTAGAGGGCTTACAGAGAATCGGAATGCAATTGGCTGAAAAAGCGACAACGCAAATTGGGCGCAGCGCCAGCGGCCCGCTGAGTCGGCTCGGCGGCCGACCAAGGGTTGCGATAACGGAATATTACTCCAGTCTGTTTTCGGTGCAAAGCACCTTATGCGCCCGGGCTGTCGGCGTGTCCTGTCGTCGTCGTCGTCACGCTAAGCAAGCGGCTCGTGCTCGCACTCGGCACGAGCGCGTGCCGAGCGTCCCGCGTGCCGAGCGCTCCCGCGTTCGGCGTCGCTGTCGACTTCCGCCTGGCTGCGTTTCCGCTAATCATTCCAGCATAGAATTTCACTTCTGATCTGTCGTCGTAATGGGGAGGCCGCGTTTAGGGTGTTATGGGCCATTGCTTAACGGAGTATGAGCCCGTTAGCGGTGCATCAGTGCATGCTTTGCACCTCCCTAGGTTTCACGTTAGTGGAGCTGCATTTCGCTTAATGGGTCATATGACACTTACGCATAAAATTTAATTCATTGCGGAAACCGAGCCTACGCTTAACTCGCGCTAACTGTAATAACTAATAAAAACTAAAACAGTAAGACAGGCGTCTATAATGGCCTTATTGCTGAGGGAGTTAAAGAAAAAAATGATGCTTTTGCTAATACTTCATGGTAAAAGACTTCATCAAGCTTGTCCTAAATACTACTAGTGACGGCTTGGTCTCACGGCGAGTTTTCTTTCGCTAGCAAAGCTATTGAACTATATCTAAGTATTCCTGTATTCTATGTATTCTACATATTAATCTTCAAGCCTACTCTGACACTTTCTCGGTTAAGCTCCTCAATCATTTGTCGGAATCAAAACGTCCCCACAGTACTGAACAGGACAATGTAATCTGGATACCAAAGGTTGTTGTTTCTTCCCAATCTGTCTTTAGCCCTCCGGGATAGCTAAAACTTATTCAGGCCTCGCCCATACGGGCGCGGCGCCCGTAATTTTGCTCGTTTGTCTATCAGACACGGCGCCCGTATCTTTGCTCTGTCCTGTGGGCGCAACAACTCCGGCAGAACAGACAAACATATTTTCTTTATTTTGCGGCAGACAGAAGATAGTTTCCCTTCATCGCCATGAAAGACTCTCTTCGATGAGCCATAACATCACCAAACCTGCCTAGGAGCATAGGTCAGCAACTTACTCAAGAGTTCCCGCAGGGGCGTCTGCGTAAGCAGGCGTTTGGTGTGTTGCGACACCACGGACCCGAGCACATGGGGGTTGGACCCTCCCGCGTTTATCCATGCGCGGCTTAGCTGTCTGTGTCTGGGGAAAGGGGGATCCTGGGGGTTGAGCCGATGCCGGGTGTTTGGACCTTCAAAGACCCCCCCCCCGGTGGAGGCAACACACCTCTTCGGGCTCTGCTTCACATAGACGGCACCTCCAGACTGACCCACCTGGAGGAAATCGGCAGTCGCCTTTTCCTGTCCCCCTCTTCAATCTTTTTTCTTTCTCTCCCACTTTTCGATCTTTCCTCTCTTCTAGACACCTCTTCTCACTTCCGAATTTCTGGGCGGCAAGGGTTAACCTTGTGTATTATATCCAACCTTGGATATATATATATATTAGGTTGTAGTGGCGGTGTATAGCTGGCGTGTGCAGGTAATCTTCAAACCTTGTACCGTCCCCTTGTTGGGCTCCATGGTGTGCGGCTACCATCGCTGCCGAAATCAATAAACCTGTATGGCATTAGCATCATTCCCTAAACTACCTGATCGCCCTCTCTCAAAAAGAGGGCGCACCGAAGAAACAGCTCAATTCTTCTTTCAATGCAAAGAAACCTTCCCACGATTCCATGTCATTCATAGTGAAAACCCTGGAAAGACCGTAAGAATGATTTCACCTTTCACTGTTGCGAAAACTCTCACCGAAACAATTGGTCCCGGCTACAAAGTTACAAAGATGGCGAGTGGTGACCTCCTTCTTGAGGTCCGCGACAAACAACAATATGACAAACTCCCAAATCTGGTATCACTCGGTGGTGTGAACCTCACAGTGACTCCACATCGATCCATGAACACAAGCACAGGAGTGATTTCCGACGATGATCTGCTGTACCTGACCGAGGAAGAGCTCCTAGAGGGCTGGAAGGAGCAGAATGTCACCATAGTTAAGAGAATAATAATCAAACGGGAAAACAAAGAAATTCCAACTAAACATTTGATCGTCACCTTTGCGTCCAGTGTGCTGCCAGAAACGTTAGAAACAGGATACACGAAAGTCCGAGTCCGACCACATATACCGAATCCTCGAAGGTGTTTCAAGTGTCAGAGGTATGGCCACGGTTCACAAAGTTGCCGAGGCCGACAAACCTGTGCCAAGTGCGGTGACCACGATCACCCCTCAGATGACTGTGATGGCGCACTCCACTGTTCGAACTGTGACGGTGGACATGCAGCTTACTCTAGAGCGTGCCCTACGTGGCAAAAAGAAAAAGATATATTCACCCTCAAAGTAAAGAAAAACATTTCATTCCAGGAAGCGCGAAAGCGTGTATCATTTCTTCATACCACAAAGTATGCTGATACGGTGCGCAAGGGGCAGCGCCGCAGCAGACTGCGGCATCTGCCCGGTCCACAAAGAGTGTGGCCGCGGAAGTGCCACCAGCCCCCCTGGTGAAAGCAGCCGGCACTGCTTCGCCGTCCCTAATGCAAGGCCCATCGACCTCCGGGTTGATAGGCTCTAAGGCTTCGTCTCTTCAGGCGAGGTCTTCACGACGACCACACCGCTCACAAGAGCGGACGTCCAGCACCTCTCAAGAGGCAATGGACACTAATCCTAGCCAGACGGCGCAGCCAGCGCCGAAGGACCGCCGCGAGTCTCAGGACCGCGGCAAGAAAGACAAACACCGCATTACGGCGCCCGGGAAGGGCTCTGTAAGCTAAGTAATCTTCTTAGACACACAGCACAAACCTCTTTTTATTTAGACATGAATGCTGAAATATTACAATGCAATGTCAGAGGTCTTCTGGGGAACCTTGATGACGTTAAAGAACTACTACATAAGTTTGACCCAAAGGTGCTGTGTGTCCAAGAGACACACCTTAATTCTAGACATACCGATTTTCTCCGGAAATATGCCATTTACCGCAAAGACCGCGACGATGCTGCCACATCGTCCGGCGGTGTAGCAGTTATAGTAGATAAGGGAGTTGCCGCTCAGCAATTACAGCTGCAAACGCCTCTTGAGGCAGTTCCAGTTAGAGCTGTGATATTTAACAAATTAGTCACAATTAGTTCCTTATATATTCCTCCTGGTTCTCAACTATTGAAAACAGACAGCCAGAACTTTATCGATGAACTTCCTGAGCCCTATATAGTTGCAGGAGATTTCAATGCGCATAGTACCCTTTGGGGTGATTGTCGTTGTGATGCGAGAGGGCGCGTAATAAAAAATATCGTGTTTTCCTCGGGTGCCTGCTTACTTAACAAGAAGGAACCTACATTCTACAGTCTTGCACACAAAACATTTTCATCTATAAATCTTACCATAGTGTCAAGTACTCTTATTCCCTATATGGAGTGGAGTGTTATTAGGAACCCATATGGGAGCGAACACTTTCCCATTGTTTCAAACTGTGCAAAACAAGATGAAAACAATCCACATGCTCCCAGGTGGAAGGTAGACTCAGCCGACTGGAAGCGATACAGAGAGCTCACGTACTTGACCTGGGATGATATTTGTACACTCAATATTGATGACGCAGTGGCATACGTAACAGCATTTCTAGTCGATACAGCGTCAATATGTATTCCGGAAACTAATGGGACGCCTTCAAAACGTCGTGTTCCCAGGTGGAATGACGAATGTAGGGAAGCGTGCAGGAAGCAAAATAAGGCTTGGAGTCGTCTTCGCGACTCACCAACAACAGAAAACCTCATCATCTTCAAGGAAATAAAGGCTCAGGGTAGACGAACACGCCGCCGTGCCAAAAGGGACAACTAGCAAAAATACATTTCCAGTATAAATTCTTACGGAGACGAGAGGAAAGCTTGGAACGGAGTAAAAAAATTAAAAGGCCGGCAATCTCAGCCTCTGCCTTTAGTCAATACCGAGAAAGACACGCTTAAAGAACAAGCTGATACTTTAGGAGCACACTTTGAATACATTTCCAGTTCCTCCCACTACTCTGACACGTTCTTGAGCTATCAGCGACAAGCAGAACAAGTTCCTCTGGCTCAAAAAAGCAGACAGACTGAACCATACAATCATTCATTCAACACGGCGGAATTTCAAGCTTCACTGAACTGCTGCAATAATTCGGCTCCAGGAACCGACCGAATACTTTATGACTTGATAAAGCACTTAAGCTCTGAAAGCCTAAAAACACTATTATCACTTTTTAACGCCATGTGGTCTGCCGGGTACATTCCTTCCTCTTGGAAAGAAGCAATTATAATCCCAATTCTCAAAGAGGGCAAGGACCCTTCCCTGGCCAGCAGTTACAGGCCTATTGCTCTGACAAGTTGCCTATGCAAACTGTTCGAGAAAATGATTAACCGACGCCTGCTTCACTATCTCGAAATTCATAAAATACTAGACCCCTTACAATGTGGGTTCCGGGAACGTAGATCTTCAACAGATCACCTGGTTCGCATTGAGGCTAACATCCGTGATGCCTTTGTACACAAGCAGTTCTTCCTGTCGGTATTTCTTGACATGGAGAAAGCATAGGATACCACATGGCGCTTCGGAATTCTCCGTGATCTGTTTGGTATGGGAGTCCGAGGCAATATGCTGAACGTTATTCGAAGTTATCTTTCCAATCGCACGTTCCGCGTTAGAGTCGGTAACGCCCTATCCCGTTCATTTACGCAGGAGACTGGTGTACCACAAGGCGGTGTGCCAAGCTGTACCCTCTTTGTCGTAAAAATGAACTCGCTGCATACCATCATTCCACGTACATTGTTTTACTCTGTATATGTGGATGATGTACAAATTGGTTGCAAATCATGTAATCTGGCTATCTGCGAGCGACAAGTACAACTTGGTTTAAATAAACTGTGTAAGTGGGCGGACGAGAACGGATTTAAACTAAACCCTCAGAAAAGTACGGCCGTTCTCTTCTCTAATAAGAAAGGTATATTACCAGACCCCGTTATTCATCTAAGTGGAGAACGCCTATCTGTGAGTCGCGAACATAAATTTTTAGGTGTCATTCTAGACTCTAAACTAACATTCATATCCCATTTGAAATATTTGAAAGCGATGTGCCTGAAGACGATGAATCTGCTGAAGCTTCTGTCACACACAACCTGGAGTTCTGACAGAAGATGTCTCCTTAGCTTGTATAGGAGTCTCATACGTTCGCGCCTTGACTATGGTGCCGTGGTGTACCATTATGCAACACGCAGTGCCCTAAGAATCCTAGACCCAGTCCACCACCTTGATATTCGTCTGCCAACAGGTGCCTTTAGGACAAGCCCCGTTGAAAGCCTTTATGTTGAGTCCAATAAATGGTGTCTGCATCTTCAAAGAACATATCTCAGTTTCTCCTACTACATGAAGGTAAAATCAAATACTGAGCATCCATGCCATATAACTATTCATGACCTCTCCACTGCCACACTTCATCGTAACCGCCCAGCTATTAGAACACCTTTGTCCCTACGCTTGCAAGCATTGGCAGAAGAAATAGGTATTCCACTAGCAGAAAATACCCTTATGGCTCCCACTCGCTTGCCACCGCCGTGGGAATGGCAGACCACAGAGTGCGATATCTCTTTTGTCGAAATAACAAAACGTGCGCCTGAGGCACACATACGCTCGCACTTCCTTGAACTTCAGGCGAAATATTCCCGCTCAGAATTCTATACAGGTGCCTCGAAGTCATCTTCTGATGTTGCATATGCAGCCCTCGGGACGTCGTTTTCGACGTCCAGTGCTCTAAATCGAAACAAGTATTTTCACAGCTGAAGCTTACGCAATACTTTCAGCGGTAAAGCATATCAAGCAGACTAATCTCAATAAGACTATCATATTCACAGACACATTATGTGTTGTAAAAGCCCTAATGAGCTTCCGAAGACACACGAACTCTGTCTTTAATGAGCTATACACCTCACTATGCTCAGCATATGTGCAAAACCAAAGCATTGTCTTATGTTGGGTACCTGGCCACAGAGGAATAAAAGGCAATGTAGCTGCTGATGAAAATGTTTCGTTAGTTACTTTTAGTGAAACAGACGTAAGTAAACCCATGCCAGCTACAGACCTCAAGCCCTTCTTACGCCATAAGTTGAGGAAGTATTGTCAAAGCCAGTGGGATGACGAAATATTAAATAAGCTGCACACCATAAAACCAAAATTAGGAAATTGGATATCTGAGAGAACAGCAAGACACAAGGAAGTGCTCCTTTGTAGATTAAGAATAGGGCATACTTACGGCACTCACTCTTTCCTACTGAATGGAAGTGATCCTCCGACATGTACAAAGTGTGGCGATAGTATTACAGTTCTCCATGTTCTTCTTGAGTGCCCTGAAGTAGAAGCAGAGAGGAAAAAGTACTTCCGTTTCGCATATCGTCACCACTTACCTTTACACCCTGCATTTTTTCTGAGCAATGAACCGCTTTTTGAATTTCAAACAGTACTGAAATTTTTAGCTGAAACCAACATCTTAAAAGTCATTTGGCCTAAATACTTGTAGCACGACCTCCTCTTGGAGGTTGCAGCTGCAATACAAGCATAATTGTAAGCACGTGCATACCAGTCCTTGACCCAAGGGCTCTGTGAGGTACTAGTGCTGCTGTCACCTCCAGGTCATGCTAACTATTCTTCATCGCAAATATTTTATGATCATAGCGCACATAACAAATCATTGCGACAATTTTAGTATATTTATATTCTAAACATCTTAGTGATTGATTTAGGCCCCTTTACAGCCATATTTATCCACCATTCTTAACTAATTTCTTAATTTATTAACAAACCATTCATTGATTGCTCATCACTACGTACATGGCGCTCTTTGGCCATATCTGGCCCTTGCGCCAATAAAAATTACACATCAATCAACTTACTCAAGAGTACATTGAATCTTGCTTGCTTTAAGCTCCTTTCACAGGCTTGAGATAGATTGTTATTGAGTGACGAGTGCACGGCGGTAGTATAGGAGAGGTGGCCAAACGGCGCCGTTCCGCCACTGCGCAGCGCATGACACGACGGCTCTCGAGTTGCGGCCGCTTTGCGCAAGGTGGCAGCAGGCGTAGTCTGGGCTCACTTCCCCGCTCCGCCGTACTTGAAATTACGCAGCCGGCGGGCGTCGCGCGCATTAAACTGTATTTTACGTCTCCGCCTTTTCAGAAAGAGCTTCGCGCCGTAGTGCCATACACCAGGGAGGTCTTCAATACCACCCAGTAAGGCTTTTCGCGCGGATTTACACATGCAGCGTGACGTCAGACGCGTCGTTTATTCCTTGTTTGTGCGATTGCGTTATCTTTTTATTTTTCCGGATACAGATTGGTTCTGAGAACTATACGGTGACTAATGCGTCATTGCCAAATGAATCACGCTTGAAACAAATATCTTTTATATGTGCACGATCGAATACATTTGTGTCTGCTTCCTCGTTACAATATTAAGAAACACTCCTTTATTAGCATATACGACTATGCAGAAACAGTATTTACTGTCTTTCCAAAACTACTGTTGGCGTGTTAACCAACACACGCCCACACATATGCCACGTATATATGTATATATGTATATATATATATACACATATATATATATATATATATATCATAAGAAGCCAACAAACAATGACACCAAGGACAACATTGGGGAATTAACTTGTACTTACGAATTGAATGATAAATAAATTAATTAAGAAATGATAAATTAATGGAAATGAAACTTGATGAAAAAACAACTGTCCGCAGGTGGGAAACGTTCCCACGTCTTAGCTTTACGCGTGCGATGCTCTTACCATTGAGCCACCATGGAGCCGTTTTCCCATCCACTTTCTGGGGTATTTATGTTTTACAACTAGAACTAGCCCTGGGAGTGTTAGAGAGTGCCACCACTTACAAACCATGAAGGCGGATGTGTAACATCCTTTCTGCCGAAGGCGTCACGAGCACGTGATCTTTTTGGGTGATGGCAACTGGTTAATAAACCCACATATGCTACCTGAAGGCATCAATGTTGCTGGATTGGAGCCCTCGTTATGTAATGAACGAGAAGAAAGGGAACCGAGGGGCCAGATTTTTTTATTAATCAAATAATAAGAAGCCAACAAACATTGACACCAAGGACAACATTGGGGAGATTACTTGTACTGTTTCGCTAACACTCCCGGGTTAGTTCTAGTTCTAAAACATAAATACCCCAGAAAGTAGACGGGAAAATGGCTCCGCGGTAGCTCAATGGTAAAAGCATAGCACGCGTAATGCGAAGACGTGGGATCGTTCCCCACCTGCGGACAGTTGTTTTTTCATCCATTTTCATTTCCATTAATTTAACAATTCCTTAATTCAATTAGTAAGTACAAGTAATTTCCCCTATGCTGTCCTTGGTGTCATTGTTTGTTGGCTTCTTATGATATGGTTAATAAAAAAATCGGGCCTCGGGTTCTCTTTCCTATCGTTCATATATGTATATATATATATATATATATATATATATATATATATATATATACACGGCGATCAACGTTAAGTCGACAGGTTTGTTCTTTAAAATTAGGTGCTTAGATGTACGTGAAGATCACCTCTAAAGCAAGGTTATGCGCCCAAGGGGGCACATAATGAGGTGCTACTTATTCATGTCGGTTGCTTAATTAACTAAAATTGAATAATTAACTTTTTAGTGGCAGCAGTAAGCAGGCATGTTTGTATTGAAAAGATAGAGGCAGTCGTGTTTTTACACAGTATCAGCTGGAAGAATTCTTCTCGCGTCTGTCTGTATCGAGATATCCAACTACAAATTTTAATTGTCGTTCGAATGATTACGTATGCAAGACAGATAGGATCGGCCGAAAGCTACTCCTGATGTGACGCGGCTGTTGCGCGCGGCGTTCAGTCTCACAACGAGCGGAGCATTGGCAAAGATGATAAGTGTCCGCCTTCCCCTCTCGGCTGGCGAAATCAAGACATGACAGCGTGAATGCCGCACGCAACAGCAGCGTCACAAAAGGGAGGCTCTTTGCGCCAGGCCTCACTGTTTTGCATGCGTAATCATGCGAACGACAAACTTCGCAAGTTCGATATCTCGGAGTACGGATGCGCTAGAAGAATTCTGCCAAATGAAACTGTGTAGAAACATGATGGCGTCTAACTTTCCTATAATAACATGCCTGTTTACTGCAGCCAGTAAAAAGTTAATTATTCAATTTTAGTTAATCAAGCCACCGACATCGACAATGTTCCCTTGGGTGCATAACCTTACTCTGTAGAAGTGGTCTTCTTCATCCTACATATAGGCGCCTAAAAAAAGAAAAAAAACCTGTCGACTTCACTGTGATCATCCTGTATATATATATATATATATATATATATATATATATATATTATTCATGAAAAATGTTGGGTCAAGAAATCATCAGTTTCCAAGCACGTCACTAGAAGATTACATCACTGCGAGGACCGGCTGATTTAAACACCAAAGTTCATCGCCGCTTTCTGCGCCACCGGGATATTCCTTCTAGAAGCTTCAGCGTGCGCTTTCTGTCTGCAGTGTGCATCTGAAGTGACGTCCACTGCGCCGCGTCTACAACGGGCGTGTTTCACGCCGTTTCTGTTCGTTGTTGCTCAGAGTGGCCGGCCAAGGTGGGCCGCGAACACGAAGGCGCGGCGGCGCCGCTCTTTCTATAGATGGAACGGCGTCTACGCCCGTTGTTTGCAGTCTCCACCATTTCGTAGGCGCGTGCACGTTTGCACTCGCCGTCTGACGCTACTGGCGAAGGCGCCTCAACGGCGCCTTATGGGAGCTGAAGAATAATATATAAACAATTGGTGACCGCGCAACAGGGAAATTTAGTTACAGCCAGGCGATCAGAAATCAACTACGCCCATAAGCCGAATGCTACCCACAATGAGGTGAAAACCAAATATTTGTTTACGTTGTACACTAGCCGGCAACATTTTTCACGCTTCCAGAAAAATACACGCGCGTCCCTTAGAATCGACCCTATGTGTCAGTTTTTTTCGTGATTACCCGCGGCGATAAGAAAATTTTAAGCTATAGAGCCTGATACCCTCATTTTTGTGGGCAGGCCGGCAGACAGCCTGTACGAGCTATTAAAAACATAAACAACGTTTTAATACCACAAAAATTTGCGATAATAACCGACCTTTTACAGCACAGCGAAAGCTTACGATGTGCGTCTTTGAGCCCATAAAACCCCTGTCGCACAATGGCGACTCCTGTAGAAACTAGAGAGGTTTGGCGACGCGCTTGCGGCGCTCGTTTGGCCACCTCTCCTATTATACCGCCGTGAACGAGTGGCGTGAGTGGACGTGGGTATGAACGCAAGCTAGTGCCGATGAATTGATGTCGACGGGACTAAGAACAGATTTAATTTCTAATTTACGTGAGTATGAACGAAAGAATGAAGGTTATTTTGAGTTGACGTGAGTATTTATGCGAGAGAGTGCCGGTGAGGGAAACAAAAGTCGAGTATGGGCGTGAATGGATGTGAGTAAGGGTTACTTAAAGCTACTATGAGCGCGAGTGAGTGAGTGTGAGAATAAACGGGTTTGAGTAGAAACATTACCGATTGCTGACGAGTGTCAATACAAATGAGTGTGAGTGGGCCCAAAGCCAGTGAATGAGTGTCGGTGAGTATCAACCTATTTTGCCTACTAATGTCTAAAAATGAAAAAAAAAAATGTAAGTTCCGCCGAAAGGGGAAGCAACGACTGGGATAGCAAATTAGGAGATAGCTATATGAAGTTAGGATAGTAGTTTTATCGGCCGCACAAACTTACAAACATTCGCGCACTAACTAAAATAACCCATTAGGGCCCAAGAAAAACCTACCACTTACATTTTGTTGATTTTGTGCGTGAAATAATTTCACATTGTAAATACATTGTAAAAGTTTCATGAGTGATGCTTTATTCTTTGAAGCGCTATGATAGTGTACTTTATAAAGTACACTGGGCGTTTGTGGGAGCCAAACCTGATGTAGGTCACCGAATGTATATGCTATACATAGTGTTAAAAATTAAGCTTTATGGTTTTCTTAAAATTAGGCACTGGGAGGCACGCGAAGACCACCTCTGCAAATAAGTTATGTGGTCAGGGGGACACAAATTGAGAGGATATTTTTCGCTGTCAGCAGCCCAATTCATAGAAGTTGAATCATTAAGGTTTTGTTGACTGCGGTATGTGGGTATGTTTTTATTGAAAAGTTAAAGGCAGTCGTGTTTCTACACAGTATCAGGTGGAAGAATTCTTCTAGCGTGTCTGTGCTCCGAGACATCCGACTCCAAATTTTAATTGTCGTTCGCATGATTACGCACGCAAGAGAGGATCGGCGCAAAGCTCCTCCATGATGTGACGCGGATGTTGCGTGCGGCGTTTAGTCCTAAAACGGGGCGGAGGTATTGGCAAATCTGATAACTCTCCCCCTTCTCCTCTCGGCCGGCAAAATAAAATATTGAAGAACCCGGAACCGCTGTCGTAACACGCGACCGCGCAACCTGCAACAATGGTGGCCGCTGCCATGCCGAGAAAATGGCGCGAGCGGATAAGCCGGAGGGCAGTGCGCGTGCATAATGGTGGCTAGTCGAGCGGGCATAGTCCTTGCGTGGGCTAAGCAAATAAAGGGACTGCTGATTTCCAAGTATTGTAAGTTTTCTTTAAATCACCATCAACAACTGCACCATCCAGAGCAAGCAGAAACAGCTTTAGCAATGCTAACTAATATTCATACTTCCGTTTAGGTTGGTGTGGTCATGCAGAAATCTCATGAAGACACTTCAAACATCAAGATGTCAACGCCCTAAAAAAGGGTCAAAATTTCTCCCTCCCATAGCAACGCAAAGCATAAATCGCTCTCGAGTCGACTCGATAACCTTGCGCAGTACTCCTGGACGGTTGCTCGCACAGGCAGATATCCTGTTCTTCATATCATTGACATCGCTGGGCTCTGTTGCATAAACTGTATTTTTAACGTAGCTACAAAGAAGAAAGTCGAGCGGAGAAAGGTCAAGAGATCTTGGCGGCCAAAACATCGCTTCTGCACGCCCGATATACTGTCGTGGAAAACGTGTGTCCAACCAGCTCTTTGCCGTGGTGGAGAAATGTGGTGGTGCTCCGTCGTGCTGGAACCACAATTGGCGCAGGTCATTCAGGGAAAGATTGGAGACAAAGTCGTCGACGACAACGCCTAATATTTCTTCCGCGTACATATTTCCGTACTAGTTTCGTCAAAAACTAAGGTCCAATGATCCTCTAGCCGAGTATCCCACATCACACATTCACACTCCAGCGAACTTGAAGCTTGTGCTGCCGCAGCAAGTGGGGATTTTCTAGTGACCAATAATGCGCGTTGTGAATATTCGTAGTGCCTTTGCGGCAAAACAGAGCTTCATCTGTCAAAATTATTTTTTGTAAGAAGTCCTTTTCTTCATAAATTTTGATCAGGCCCCACTCGCAGAAGTCAACTCGCCTTTCAAAATCCGCCCTTATTTAGGTCCTGGTGAAGGTAAACATGACAGGGATGGAACTTATGCTTTCTTACCACATTTGGGTCTGTTCCAACGCTCCAACCGCACTGATAGTCAATCTGTCGGATGCTGAGTTCTGGCATTGGCGTTACGCACCCGACAACGTCGATTTCAAAGACTTCGTCGACGATTGTCTTCCTGGTCTGTATCGGACGATTGACGGACCTTGTTGTGCGAAAGCGCCGAAACACGTTTATGAAGGCAGGCCAAGTTGGAAGGGTATGGTGTGGGTGGCGAGTCGCGTACAGCTGCATTGCCAGTGACGCGTTGCCATTCATCTCAGCCATTGCAAGTACCACGTAATTTATTTTCTTCTGTAGAATGCCTCGTCCCGCCAAAAGCAGCCATATTAGTACGAAGGGACTCCACGTGCATGTTCTTGGTTATCGTTACGTACAGACGCGCCGTTATTCCAGAAGCACTCTAGTAGATGACAGTGAAGCTAACGCGTTCACAAGATGATGTCCCGGTGCTCTCCGGTTATCTTGTTTAACAGGATCATGCGTATTGCGTACGGTACACCGCGCTTTTGTATCTTGATTTCGCCAGCCAAGAGGGGAAGGGGAACAGTTATCTTTGCCTATGCCTCCGCCCTGTTTTCAAAATAAACACCACAAACAACAGCCACGTCACGCGCCGATCCTCACTCTCTTGCATGCGTATTCATGCGAACGACAATTAAATGTTGTAGTCAGATATCTCGGAGCACAGACATGCTATAAGAATTATTCCAAGTGGAACGGTGTAGAAACAAGACTGGCTCTAACTTTTGAATACAAATATTACTGCAGTCAATAAAAAGTTAATTATTCAATTTTAGTTAATTCAGCTGCAAGCAACGATAATTATCATCTCACTTTGTGTACCCCTGGCCACATAATTATTTGCGCAGGTGGTCCTCGCGTGCCTCGAAGTGTGAAATTATAAGAAAGCGATCAAAATAAATTTTGAACACTCGGTATTTCGGAGCTTCCGAAAACAAAATATCTTGCAGCGAAGAGCCAAACGAAACTTTGCGCGAGCCTGCATACCCGTCTGTTAGCAAAATTAACATTTTAGCGCGAAATATTCTTTGCTAGAGGTGCTTTTACTATTCATGTGTGTAGCATGACTTCATTAAGGAACGAGGTCGGACTTTAGTGTTGCTTTTAGATGCCCACGTGATAAAAATATATTATTGATGCAAATCTAGATGTGACATTTTACGAAGAATGCAGGCATTCAAGGCTTAACCATTCAGGATTTGGTTCAGTGGTAGTTGAAACATTCAACAAACTGGTCGCATCTCCTCCAAGGACAGTCGGTTCTAGCATTAGAATCCTGTTGTAGGATTTGCTCAGTGATAGGTTCGTTAGAAATTTCTGACTTTTCAAGAAATAGGGGTCTACGTTTGGTCTCCTAATGCGGGTTACCCTACTTTCATTGGAGAAGTCATCTCGATTGGCAGAGGCAAACAAGGCTGGGTCGAGCACCAATGCCGTCAGCCGTACTGCGTTGACAGTAAAGCCCCCAAAACGTAATAAGTTATTGTGCATGTGTTCGTGTCTTCATGTTTTCACCGTTAAGCAATGACTTATGTTTCTACTTTCACCTCTCTTTATTCACTAAGTGGACAAACCAATAAATACCTCGCTTGGGGTGTTTGTATGTAAGAAGTAGTATGTATACACTATTATTCAAAACAGCTGATTCGTTGAAAACGGTTTTGAGTGGCAGTCCTTTAAAGTTACTGATTGTTCGTTTTTCCATAGAATGCTGACTATCTTTCATAAAGCTTCAAATGCTTTATGAAAGAGACCCCTAAAATACGCAAGCTTCAAAGGCTTGCGTGTGCTTAGGGGGGTTGACAGGTCGGTCAACAGTGCATAACCACTAATTGAAGACAGCAAGGCTGTCTATAGCTATGGTTCCGTGCATTTTTCTTGTCCAAGAACAATTGTGCGTGTGCAAATACTCGGCTCCCAAATTTGATGCCCAATTGCTTCATTCTATGCAAAAGCTCATACGTCTCCTCACATGAATATGCATTTTAAGTAGATTAATTATCAGTAGGCATAATGTTCAAAATTTGTAGACCCTCAATTGATACTAATGGTTTCTCAAAGATTTGTTGCTGTGCGACCCACGTCCGTCATGTGTACGCTCGCACCACCCTCTCTTTGTCGTCGTTCCAAGCGCTTGCATGCCTAGTTGTGCTATGAGCTGTGCTCAACTGCTTTGCTGGTAAGCCACTTTCGCAGCCGTGGAATGGCGCGTGATTTTTTTATTACTAGACGCTTCCCAACAAGCAATCTAACAGCGTATAGTATTCACCTTGGTCTTATCCTCGACACCACCTACAATTCAGTGCAAATTTACATGGCTTTGTTCATTGTGGATACCAGACAAGAAATGCGCACTATTTATAACGCTTCTCAATGGGACGAAAACTTCTATCTAATAATTATTTAACAAGACCTTCAACATTACTCGGTAGAGAACAACGCTTCCCGCGCACAACAACCGTAAATTTCCACGCACAATATCTAGATACACAGTTGCTGCCGCATTTAGTTCTCCCAGGACAGCATTAGAAATTGAAACTTCAATATATGCCAGCATTTGATCCCTAACACTCCCCTGACTCCCACCAACTTTACATATGCACAACCTTTAGTCTAGCACTTGCTCTAGCGTACCATGAAAATGACAAGGTTTTATCAAATGTCACAGATGTCGCGTCATGAACAGTTCCACTTCTACATCGAATTGTAGATGTCATTTTATGTCAAAGGGCGATTTTCTCGGTTTTCGTCACTGGTGGATAAAACATGAACTTTCGAAAAGGCCAACAAACCAAGCCCCCTCTCTCTGCACCCTCAATGTCCCCTTACCACGCCAAGACAATATAAAAATCATTTCAAAAGACTTGACATATATGGGAGAGATAGCCAGAAACGTTGAATGATACGAAATGAGGGACGTCGGCCAGAGGTACATTCGTCTAGTCTGCTACTCAGTGCTGCGAGAAGGGGAAGAGGGAAAGAAAGAGGCAAGACAGAGGAGCATTATGGGTGACGATGACGACAGAAAGAGAACGGAAAACATATTATACGCAATTAGATCTACTGAAAGCCCACAGTCCTGACCAGTGCATTTTAAAAAGTCAAATAAGGGCTGGAATGCCTGAAAACGGCATATAACATATTGCCAAAGGCCTCAACTAACGCCATCCGAAAACGGTGGGCGGTCGATACGCGTATGATAATGCTCTAGCCTATACCATATGGTCACAGCCGAAAAAGGTTTCCGTAATGCAATTATTGGAGCACGTCTCACGTGTTTTCCTTCTTAAAAACCAAATGTTTTCCGGAATAATATGACTTGAGAAGTAAATGGGTAATGACAAACGAAAACTGTAAATTGTATTCAACACAACCGAAAAAAATTACATTTAAGATGGGAAAAACACGCGACAACGAAGTGCAGAGGTGCAGTAAAATGACGCGGCAAAGCTAGGAATAGTTTACACTGATGTCATCGATGCCGCCATTTAAAGATACCAGCACATCAAGAAGCTGTGACATAAGCAATGTAGTATCACGACGATACGATGCGCTCAACGATAAGTCAATAACATTAATAAGCAAATGAAAACGGACACCGTTAAAAAAACCCAGCAAAACTCATCTGATGATGACAATCGACAGTATGAGAATTCGAGCAGTGTAGCAACACACAGTATTTCTGAAGTTACGCTTATTTCACATCCGTAGTGGTCAATGTGACATTTCCGTTGATTCGGCTATATGCGGCATACTCTGGTATCATCCCACTTTCCTGCGGATCTCACCTGCCAAGGTCGTGTATGAGCATGACGGAATGAAATGACTGTATGACGTCGACACAATGACCACAATGGAATGACGAAGAATGAATGACGTTTATAAAACGACAAAGGCAGTATGCCAACAATGAGATGACGATTATTTAACGATCACGACGATAGAATGACGAGAGCATGACGACGACGTAAGGGCAATGGGATGACGACGAGTGTATGACGAGAACCGGATGGCAAAGCTTAAGTGACAACGATGGCCCAATCACGATGACTTGGCAATGCTGGTATCACAACGGATGCATGATTTGGAGTGTCCGAAGATGACGGAATGACGACGGTGGCATGACAATCCCGATTGCTGACGATAGAATGATTGCAATAGAATGATGAAGAAATTACTTTGATGGATCGACAAAGGTGGTGTGATTACAGCGTCATGACAACCGCGACATGACTGCCAAATTGATGACTACCGTAAGATGACATGCAACGACGTCGACCTGGCGACAATTGTATGACGACGACTGCATGATGTCAATGACGTCACGACGACGGCATGAGGAGACCAATGTCGAAGTTAGAATGACGATGATGCAACGACCGTGGCGGCATCATGATGACGGTTTGAAAGCCAATGCATGACGACGAAACAAGCACAACACGGCATGACAACGGCATGAGGACAATGGGATGATCACGAGTGTATGACGACAATGGCGTGATGACGACTCTATCACAAAACCTGTATGACGACGATGGCGCAATCACGAAGACATGCCGGCCGTGGTCTGGCAATAGATTGACCATAGTGATTGTCTGAAGACGATGGTATGGCAACAGTGGCATAATCATGATTGAATGACGATAGCATGATTACGATAGAATGATGAAGTATTGACGATGATGAAATGACGAAGGTGCTATGACGACATTGGGATGGCGTTACCGAAGAGATCACGATGGTAACACGACAGCGTGCCCCCGGTGTCATGACAACAATGATTTGACGACGATTGTGGGACGATGATAGCAAGATGACGGTGTGATGACCAGAACAGGATGACGAAGTCAGAATATAGACGATGGAACGACCGCGACGCTATCACGAGGGCGATGTGACAACGTATCTTGACTACGACTGTATCTGACTACGAGCATGGCGTGACGACCACTGTATCGCAATGCCTATATGACGACGAAGGTATGACGACAGTCGGAAGACGAAGCTGAAATGATGAAAAAGCAATGACGTGAAAGCAATGAGCACAACGGTATTTGAGACCAAGGGCACATAGCCAAGCTATCACACAACTTGAGCCAGTGGGTCTGCAAAGAAGGTGTGACGGAGACGGAAAGGATATCACGTCAGTTATAACACGAAGCTAGAATGACCATGATAAGTGGCACTTATTTTGACCACGTATGCCTTTATGCGGCAACCACAAGCACGTGATATTCAAGCCACAGCGACAAGCGATGCGACAGGCAGACCCTGTCGCGCTGTCGCGGTGGGGCATGGCGCAACTACATGCTCGCGACATCTCTGAAATATGTACCAATAAATTTACATTGCATTCCAAATAAATACAATCGTGCACCCGTAAAGAAATCGCAAACGTTACACAAGACCAATGTTTTAATAAAGGCGTAATAGTGATAGCTTTAATATGGTGTCATCGCCAGTGAGAATGTGCTCCATGCCGCCAGCGTGAAATGCGGTGGCGCCATCTGGTGAGGACAACCTTAAACACTTTGTCGGCTCGAGGTGGCGTATCCGGCCTAAGAGCGGTGAAACAAACAACTGATCTCAATAATAACGACAAAATAATGCCGATACTTTGTCCTTAGCTTGAGATGCGACAAAGGATGGCTGATTTAAATATTTATTTTTTGCTGTAACAGCAGAAAGCAAGTTGCAAGACCAGTTATAGATCGCAGCGGGTTGACTGGTTGCTGCCATGTTGTCGCGCAATAATGCTGTCGCCACGCGCATGTCAGGGCGACAAGCAAAATTTTTAGCCTGGCCAAAAACAAGCAACGCGAGAAGCGACAGCGACGGATCTGCCTACGCGACAGCAAAACCTGTCGCTCGTCGCCGTCACTCGTCTCTCTAAAATTGCGTGCATGTGGTTGGGCCTTTATCCTAATAATCGTAATCAAGTGAATCCCCGGCCCCTGTCATAAAGTAACTTCTGTGGACCCCTGCCCTGGTAATACCGGGTGGCATGCAAGACTCTATCACCCGTAGCGTCCCAACGTCTGCGACACCTCCTTATTTAACACCAGAGATGGAACCAATAGCACCCTATTGAAAAAAACCAGCGTCTTCCTTGGTGACATCGGCGCGCTGCTAATGCGAAAAAATTATCTGCCCCATTACGCAAAAATTCTTCGCACTCTGCGGCGTGAGCGAATGATGGTAGCAAACCTGGCCGACGGAGCAAAGAGTAAAAACACGTCAAAAACTCTCTTATTCAAGTTAAAATTCTCAGTGAGGTTCCTGCAATCAAAATATATTAATGCGTTTGAAATGAAAATTGCCTGAATTTTGTTATTGTGGGATTCGAGCCCGGGCTTCCGGGATGCGAGACGAGCACGGTTCCCTTACGCGACGGCGGCAGCAAGGTTATGGGTGACTAGAGTTTTGCCCAGTGCCTGCGTGATTGCACACGTCACGTCGCAGCATGCACACGACACGTCCGTTTGTGTTTTGCGTTGGTATCTCTCCCAAACTTTAACGCTAACCAACTATGATCGCTACTGTTATGACTGCAGTGTTCTTATCATATCTCAGATGAAGTCGACCGCTACACGTGCCATTCTAGGTGGCTATCTTATGTTTTCTTACTTTGTTTCCCTTCCCCTGCTTCCTTAACCTGTCTTTATATTTCGGCGTGCACTGGAAATAAACGTCCATTCTTCCAGCTTGTCAGCTTGTGTCTGCCTCGCCTGCGTCAAGCGCGCTGTCCGGCCTACCATGTAACAGTGGCGACGAGAAACGGAAAGCAAAACCCCTGGCAAAACCTTGAAGCAGGACGGCAGCTACGCTACGGGGCGACGACTCGACGATGGCACACCAGCAACTGCCCGACTTCGACGACGAAAGAGACAACTGGAAGGCCTATGTTATCAAGGCAGAGGCATACTTTGAGGCAACGGGCGTGCCGGAATCGGCAAAGAAACAGGCCCTTTTGGTGGCAGCTTTAAGCACGCGCACCGTTCAAATATTAGCAGGAAGGGTAGCGCCGAAGAAGCCGAATTCTTTGGAGTACGAAGACGCCGTGAAAATCTTGGAGGAGTTCTTTGATCCCAAGCGCCATGAGATTACCGAAAGCTTCCGCTTCTTCAACCGCTGCCAGCTTGACGGTGAGTCTGTCCAAGAATTCATTACTGAAATTCGTCGAATTGCGGACAACTGCAATTTTGGTAATATGCTCTACCGAATGCTACCAGATAGAATTGTGTGCGGCATAAGATCGAGCGCACTGCAGAAACAACTCCTGACAAAGAAAGATCTGTCCGTAGAGGACGCTGAAACGATGGCACTGTCGGCTGAAGCTGCAGACAAGGTTGCCAATAAAATGGCCGCAGACGCGTCGGCGGTGCTTAAAATTAAGGCGCAGTCAACCTCAACGAAAGAGGTACCGGTAGAATGTGGGCGTTGTGGCAGCATAAAGCACAACAGTAATGCCTGCCGTTAGAGTAATGCTCGTTGTTATCACTGTGGTCGACGTGGTCACCTAGCAGTAAAATGCCGGAACGAAGAAAGCGCAAGGCCTCGAACTCGAGAAGGAGCCCGGGGATTTCGCGGCGGAGTACTGACTGTTAAGGAAGGGGAGACAGATGAAGACTTGGATAGCATGCACATTTGGACGCTACAATCTACGCGGGAGGTAAAGGTGAAGCCCCTAATTCGACGGACCTTCACATGGGGAGGTGTGGACGTATCAATGCTTATCGATACGGGTTCCCCGGTCTGCGTCGTGTCTCGACAGCTATTTGAGCAGCACAAAAACGCTTGGCCTTCGCTACGGCCTTCACGCACGAAGTTATCATGCTACCTCGGAAAGTTGCCAGTTTTTGGAGAGCTCCTGTTGCCGGTGTCGTACGACAGTACAACTGTAGAATGCGCATTGGTAGTGCTAGAGTGCCCCGGTCCAAGCTTATGTGGTCGAGACCTAATTTCCCTTCTGAGCGACGCAGGCTCCCCGGTCCTCAGCCTCTCAGCCAAGCCGCTGACCGCACAGCCGTCTACCACAACGCAGGTCACTGCTGGCGTGTTCGCCGAGTTTCCAGATGTTTTCAGCTCGGATCTAGGCCTCATCAAAGTACCCCCGGCACACCTACAGCTGAAAGAGGGAGCCACGCCCAAGTTCTGTAAGGCCCGATCTATTCCCTACGCTCTACGCGACAAGGTATCTGAAGAGATTGATAGGCTCGTGGCATTAGGCGTTTTGTCACCGGTACCGCATTCCGAGTAGGCTACGCCCATTGTACCTGTCCTCAAGAAGGACGGCACCGTTAGGATTTGCGGCGACTTCAAAGTCACTTTAAATTCGGCATGTGAGCTGGAGCAGTACCCGTTGCTAGTAATCAACGACATGTTCGCGTCCTTAAGCGATGGAAAACATTTCAGCACACTGGACTTACGTGACGCATATAACCAAGTCCCTCTCGATGAGCAATCGCGCCAGTTATGCGTGATTACTACGCATAAAGGTCTTTTCTGCTACAACAGATTAGCTTTCGGCATTGCCTCTGCGCCAGCCATTTTTCAACGTAGAATGGAAACAGTTCTACAAGGCTTATCAGGCGTGCAAGCTTATCTGGACGATGTCTTGGTGTCCGAAAGAGCAGGAAGTGACGACGTGCTAAAAGCCGTTCTGCAGCGTTTCCGCGAGAGTGGTGTTAAACTGCGGCTCGACAAGTGCAAATTTCGGCAAGTGTCCGTTACATATCTTGGTCATCGAATCGATCAGCAAGGATTGCACCCAATAGAAAAGAATGTCGAAGCTATCACAGAAGCCCCTAGGCCGAAAAATGTAGCTGAGCTTCGTTCTTTTCTTGGCATGATCACTTTCTACTCAAAATTTTTGCCGAACATATCGTCTCAGCTCGCTCCGCTGTATCGGCTGCTGGAAAAGCCCAGACAATGGCTCTGGGCAACAAACGGCGTTTGATAAAGCAAAACGGTGCTTGCAGCAAGCAGGGGTGTCGGTTCAGTTCGACCCTTCACAACCGCTGAAACTAGAGTGCGACGCATCGCAAATAGGAATCGGTGCAGTGCTTTTTCACACGAAAGGGAACGTCAACAAGCCGATCGGGTTTCGTTCAAGGACATTGTCGAAACCAGAAAAAAATTATTCGCAACTTGAACGTGAAGCATTGGTCCACGTATTTGGAGGAATGAAGTTTCGTGATTACCTTCTAGGCCGAGAATTCATCCTGGTCACAGATCACCAGCCGCTCCTGGGCCTGCTGAGACCGGATCGGCCCACTCCGCCTCTGGCTGCTGCTCGCATACAGCGCTGGGCGCTGTATTTGGGAGGATTTCGCTACAAGTTACAGTATTCGCCAGGCAAGCAGCTCCTCAACTCAGACGCGCTTAGTAGGTCGCCACAAGAAACTTCGGAGCCAACCACGGAAGGGGAGCCACCTGACTACGTTCTGGCACTAGCTTGTGTCCAGGAGGGAGTGGTCTCGGCAGAAGAACTGCAGGCGCTGACCGCAGTTGACCCAGTACTTTCAAAGGTCATGCAGTACACAAGAGACGGGTGGCCTTCAAGCTCTAAAGCATTAGAACGAAGCTTACTCCCCTTTTACCACCGCAGACTGGAACTGTCATTGACCCACCGTTTGCTGTATTGGGGTCATACAGTTGTCATTCCAGTCAACGCGCAACATAGAATGTTGCACATGTTGCACGAGACACATCAAGGATCTTCGGCTATGAAATCAATCGCTCGGTCAGCTTTTTGGTGGCCAGGAATGGAGCACGACATAGAACAACTGTCAGCGGGGTGTACAAGCTGCATCCAAAATCGACCAATGCCGGTATCTGCTCCGCCAGTTAACTGGCCGACCTGCCAGGAAAACTGGTCGAGAGTTCGTCTAGATTTCGCCGGGCCAATCAAAGGAAGCATGATCCTTGTTCTCGTAGATGCTCACAGCAAATGGATTGAGGCCGTACCAATGAAACAGGCGACCACGTCTTCGACTATTACTTGCCTGCGCAGCATCTTTGGCAGGTTCGGCATTCCTCGCACCATTGTTTCAGATAATGAGACGCAGTTCACTAGCGAAGAATTTGCTGATTTTGCGAACAACAATAACATAACCCACCTGCGCACGGCGGCGTTTCATCCGCAGTCGAATGGCCTAGCAGAGAGAGCTGTCCGAACTGTTAAAGATGGTCTGAAGAAGATGAACCAGGGCAGATTAGAAGATTGCCTTTGCAGAATACTTTTTAAATACCGGAGAACACCCCTTGCCTCGGGCAAATCTCCTTCGGAACTGCTCCTTGGCTACCAAATCCGGTCTCGCCTCGACACATGTTTTCCTCCTTTGGCTACAGAAAGATCGGGAACATGGGATGACTGGACTCTTGCACCACACACAAATGTTTACGTCCGTAACTTTGGTAAGGGTGATAAGTGGAAGACGAGCACGGTAAAGTCAGCAGACGGAGCTAGGATGGTGACAGTGGAAACGCCTGAGGGCCTCTTTCGGCGACACGTTGATCAAGTTCACACAAGGAAAGACCCACCGGCTACCCAAGGCCACAGGGAAAGTGAAAGATCGTCCATCTCGAAAACTCTGCAACAAACTCCCGGAGCAGGGCCAAAGGCAAACGCCGAAACTCGTGAAACGTCACCACCACAGCGTCAGTCATCACCACAACCCCTGGACGCACCAGAGAGAAACCGTGAACCTACAGTGGCTACGGAACTCCGACGCTCAACGCGAGAGCGCAGACCTGTGCAGCGTCTTCAGTATTATTGATGGAGAAATGGTATAACTGCAGTGTTCTAATATCTCAGATGAAGTCGACCGCTACACGTGCCATTATAGGTGGCTATCTTATGTTTTCTTACTTTGTTTCCCTTCCTCTCCTTCCTTAACCTGTCTCTATATTTCGGCGTGAACTGCAAATAAACGTCCATTCTTCCAGCTTGTCAGCTTGTGTCTGCCTCGCCTGCGTCAAGCGCGCTGTCCGGCCTACGATGTAATAGCTACCCAGGCAATTTTTTCCATGTTCGCCTATTATCATTTGGTCTGGTGGTTCATAGACCTTTTCTGAGACTAAGGCCTAGTCGATGACTGCCTGTTTCCTCATTGGCACGGTACCTGCCCATGGCACTTATTCTCCCTTTTAACTACCATAAGGTCCTGCTCATCACACAGATCCAGCTTT
>NC_051157.2:162826019-162858793 GCF_013339745.2 Dermacentor silvarum | reverse complement strand
TATATATATATAGAGAGAGAGAGAGAGAGAGAGAGAGAGTCCGGTGGTTTGCGGTTTCTCCCCCTCCCACTCAAGAAATAGTGGGTACGCCACTGCACATAGAGATCAATAAGGAAGGTGACAGAAAGTGTACCGAAAACTCCGAACACACAGGAACAAAACGTAAACGCCTTATTACGAGAACAGTATGGTAAAGTTGGTCTGCCTTTCTGCGGTCTCTGTTATTCATGCACTAGGTAGCGATACAGTGAGGGAAAGAAAATAAACAATAGCTTTTGTGTGGGACCAATGATGCGTAATCATAGCAGAGCTACACTGCGCTCTAATTGAAACAACACTTCAAGGCTACCGCACAAATGATTGGTGAAGTTGTGCCCTTCATCCTGTTGAAAAATGCTACGTGATTTATAAGTGTTTTCAAATTTGCGAATATATATCTGACGTCAATCTCGTAGCATTGTGGTCCAGAATTGCCTCTTCAAGCTCCTGGTATTCACATGGTCGTACATGTTCAGGCAAGCTCTTAAAGCATTGCCTGATAACGCTTGTGATTAAATACCTAATCACCTAATAAGGTAAATATATACTTGAAATAATTAAACATCGGATTACTGCAAGGACGGTCGGGCTCTTGCCGAACAGTGCAAAACAGCTCGTCACTTCGAGTTTCCATACAGAATATCAAGCTTTTAAAAGAAGGCACTATATTGATGTAAAATGCGCGCCCGGAGATTGTAAAGCGCGTTTAGCATAACCATACCGCGGTGGTGAGCGGCTGTTCGTGCATGTTCCGGTGTGCGTGGTTTGTCTGGACAGTCGAAACGATGAAAATACACCACTGCCAGTGCTCGTCCAAGTGCACACGCTGCATCCTATGTTGCTGTGCCGTGAATCGTGAAGGACGTTATCGCGAGAATCACGATAAATATGTTCTTTTTTTATGCAACTCGCGTGCTTTTGGATTACTGGGTGCAGTGCGTTGTGCAGCTTCAAACGTGTTCCTTGTTTCATCTGTTCAGGACAAGTCGCTTCCACACCTCTTTCCCAGGCAACATTGTCATGCTTCTGCGCATAGATACATCACAGACAAAGAACAAATAAAAAAGAGCAGCCAGTAGTCAATTGGCAAGAAACAGCGACGTGCGCTTGCCCGCTGGAGGATGATATGCCTTAAATCAGAGCATAGTGGCAAACGCCGCTAATACGAGAAAAGTTGTGAGAAAGCACGGAAGTAGGTTAAAGCCGTGAGGGTGGCAACGACTTGCAGATTCTGCTAAAGTGGTTACAAATGTAAACGCTATGGCATCGCACTGCACGAAAACATCGTCCACATTTACGGCTTTCGCTAACTCCCACACGACCAGTGAAGGACCTTTGAGGCGATACGCCACTTCCATGCACTGCTGAAACTGCCATCAGGGCAGATGTCACGAACCCGGGACGTCAACTCCAAATCGCGCTCCGTGTGTATGTCGGTCTACGTCAGCTATATGTATCCAGGCCACAGCATAGACAACAGCTGAAGATGTTGCAATTGGCCGGTCGTATGGTTGGCCCAGGTCAGGGAGGGGCCAATTTGTAAAGGTTTCACGAAATGTTCCATGTATATTGTTACGACGCAACCAAGAGTGGCGCCAGTCAGAAGAGGACGGTTTGACCTGTTGGGGTAGAATAGGTCTCACCAGCCATCCTATTTATGTCTCGTTCCCTATCTTGTACATATTGTAAATACATCTATATATGTGACTTACGCAACGTAACAAATTGGTGGAGGTACAGGGTACCCACGAAAAACAACAGACCTCCGCAATGGTCGACACCTCAGACAGGACAACATGACGGACGAAATAGGACCCGAAATGGTGCGGCCCGCATAAACCTCTACAACCCCAACGGTTGTTCTTGATCAGCCACGGGATTCATTAAGGTTATGCGGCACTGACCACCTCGACGTGGAAGACTGCATCGCCACGTATGAGCGTGTAAGTGCCCACAACAAGAGGGATCCCACGAATATGTTGGCTAACTTGGTCTTGTACCTATAAGGCACGATGAAGGTGTGGTATGACTACCACGAGGAAGAGCTTAACGACAGGGACACGTGCAAACAGAAGCTGAGGGACTTGTCCCGCCGACCCTCCGGTCGGAAGAGCGCCGCTAAGAAAGAACTAGCGACCAGCGTCCAAACGTCCACAGAATCATAGGTCACTTACATCCAGGACGTGCTGGCTCTGCGCCGTTAGGCCGTCAGCGATATGCCTGAGTCAGACAAGCTTGGGCAAGTACTGAACGGGATCGCTGACGATGCGTTTAACCTGCTCATGTGCAAAAATTGTGAAACGGTACAGGGCATCATAAAAGAGTGCCAACGCTTTGAGCACGCAAGGAGCCGCCGCATTGGAACGCCGTTCGCACGTCTGCCGAACACAGCTGCGACATCCTCTTGTGACGACAGGCTAAGAATGCAGCGACCATCATTCTCATTAGATGACCTGACACGGACATTGCAGCGAGAACTTGAAGCCATGGCTCCGGCAGCCCTTTTTTGCCGACCCAGTGAACCAAACAACGTGCCTACAGCACCATTTGTGCAGGTAATAGTCCGCGAGGAACTTGCTAATCTTGGAGTTCATGTATGTGCCGTTGCCACTTCACAGCTGTTTCATGCTCTTTGTCCATCAACTGGTCAGCGGTATCCTGCACGCTACCGAAATACAGCCGAGTGGCGAACCACAGACAATCGGTCAATCTGTTTTGCCTGCAGGCGTATCGGTAACGTTGCTCCTCATTCGTCATCATCATCATAATCCTCATCAGCCTATATTTATGTCCACGGCAGGACGAAGGCCTCTCCCTGCGATCTCCAGTTACACCTGTCTTGCGCTAGCTGATTCGAACTTGCGCCTAACTTCATCACCCCACCTAGTTTTCTGCCGTCCTCGACTGCACTTCCCTTCTCTTGGTATCCAAGCTGTAACTGTAATGGTCTGCCGGTTATCCATCCTACGCATTACATGGCCTGCCCGGCTCCATTTTTTCCTGATAATGTCAACTAGAATATCGGCTATCCCCGTTTGCTGTCTCATCCACGCCGCTCTCTTCCTGTCTCTTAACGTTAGGCCTAACATTTTTGTTTTATCGCTCTTTGTGAGGTCCTTAACTTTTTCTCGGGATTCATTGTTAACCTCAAAGCTTCTGCCCCATATGTTAGCAACGGTAGAATGCAATGATTGCACATTTTTTTTCAATGACAGTGGTAACCTCCCAGTCAGGATTTGGTAATACCTCTAGTGTGCATTCCAACCCAATTTGATTCTTCTGTAAATTTCTTTCTCGTGATCAGGGTCGCCTGTGAGTAAATGACCTAGATAAACGTACTCCTTTACAGACTCCAGAGGCTGACTGGCGAACTTAATTCTGGTATTAAACGTTATCCTGGTCTTCTGTACATTAATATTAAACTCCATTCTTAGACTTTCTCAGTGAAGGTCCTCAATCATTTATCCTAATTCGTCCCCATTGTTCATGAATAGGACAACGTCATCTGTAAACAAAAGGTTGCTGAGATAGGCGCTGTTGAACCTCACTCCTAAGCCTTCCCAGTCTAAGAGCTTGAATGCTTCTAAGCATACACTGCATGCTTCTAAGCATGCAGTGAATAGCATTCGAGACATTGTGTCTCCTTACCTGACCCCTTTCTTGATAGGTAACATTATATTTTTATTGTTGAGAGCCAAGGTAGCTGTGGAATCTTAGTAGATGTTTGCCAAGATATTCACGTATGCCTCCCGTACTCCTTGAATACGCAATGCCTCTAACTGCTGGTAGCTCTACTGAATAAAATTCCTTTTCATAATCTATGAAAGCTATATAGAGAGGTTGATTCTATTCCGCAAACTTCTCGATTACCTGATTGATGACATGGATATGATTCATCGTAGAATATCCCTTCCTGAAGCCATCCTGTTCTCTTGGTTCACTAAAGACAAGTGTTGCCTTGAATCTATTGCAAATTATATTGGTGAATATTTTATACAAAATATTTTTGCTGGACACTGTAAAAACCGTATTGTCTCCTCCCCTCTGCGACCGCCATCCAACAGTTATCGCCCCTAACAGAGGCGGCGTCGTTACCAGCCACCATCGGAACCGCAACAACCAAACAATGACGCTCGAGCCCCTTGCGACAGTCCCTCATCGTCATTACGACGTCACCTGTCCAGTTTGCCACCAGCTCGTCGACCATCGTCCCAATCGCCGCCGATGTAGCCCCGACACCCGTCTCCAGAGAACTGAGCGATGCAGCTCCCATAGGTGACGCTGCATTCATAACTCGACCGCGAAACCCTCTGATCATTTTACCGACCAAACAGAACTTGACAGACGTTGTAGTCGATGGCGTTAGTGACCCAGAAGTCATTGACACTGACGCGCACATATCCGTGATTGGTGCCCACTTGCGCTGACGCCTGAACAAAGTTCTCACATCGGCTGCATCACGCAGCCTCCGCGTCAACGATGGCGGAACGCCTACCGTGCTTGGTATGTGCACTGATTGCAATGGCATAGCGGCGCACCTAACGACTGTTTTCTTTGCCGCTTTGTAACAATGCCCATACTCGCCTTAGACTTTTTATCGTCCCATTCAGCCCTCTTTGACTGCGCGTCTAGTGTCATTCAGCTTGAAGTGCCCCACGGCTGCTATAGTACACCAGTCACACAACCATTGTTATGCTCTCCCGAAGACATCCACCTGTCGCATCAAGCCACTATGCACGTCACTATAGTGTAATTCGCATCTGTTCCTGACGGCGTATATGTGCTATGTCCCACCGCTGACTTACTGCCTAAAAGGAATTTGGCCGTTCCCCATACCGTGCTCACTCTTACTATGAGACTTCGCTCCCTCTCATTAATTTTACCTGATCGACTCAAATTGTTCCCAAAGGCATGTCTTTGGGCGACATCTCGCCTGTGAACGATAGCGAGATATCGGCTCTTGACGCCCAAATTCCGTCGCCCTCTGCAGGAACGGCCGATTTACCGGCTCTCCCAGACGAACTTAGCAAGATGATCGCACCTCTAGCAGCCATCATCATCTTCATAGGTCTCATTTTATTTATGGCGCGCTGAAGTGAATGGCCATGTGCATGTGCCTCGTTCCTCGTGCTGCGTGCTACGAGGTTAGAAAAAGGGAAGAATAATAATATATAGTCTCTTCTGCTCCTGCCATCGGCCTGAACGGTTCCTTGTTGTTTCGCTCGCCGACTCATGCATTGTTTTAGTAGACCTAACCTCGGTCTCTATAACGTGGTGACCCGGGCGAGCACCACAGCATGGAAGAGACCACGCAAGACAGAACGGCGATCGGAGCAGAGGGCATCGCTACGGTGCAGATTCACCTGCCATCGTTTTGGCCACGGAAGCCTGCAGCCTGGTTTACATGCGTGGAGGCCATCTTCACCCTTCGGGGCATTACTTCGCAAGAAGCGAAGTTCTACCACGCTGTCTCCTAATGCTCAACGGAGGTGGTTGCGGAGTTCTACGACATTGTGGACGCGCCTCAAGAAACCACCCCCTATGACCACTTTAAAACGACGCTGATGCACCGCACGTCTGTGTCTGTGCGCAGGCGTCTTCAGAAGCTTCTCAACGAAGAGGATCTTGGCGACCGGCGACCGTCGGAGCTTCTACGTCGCATGCGGCGGCTTCTCAGTGACAGTACGTTGAACGCAAACAGCCCACAGCTGCGAGAACTGTTCCTTCAGCGCCTGCCGCAGAATGTTGTTATTGCCTACGCTACCGCATCAGACGACCTGTCCCTCGACAAGCTGGCGAAGCTAGCCGATCGCGTCATTGAATATTCAGCAAGAGGTACTGTGGAGACGGCATCGACCGTTCAGCTGTCGCAACTCGAAGACCAACCATCTCGCCTTGAGCAACTGATCGATGACCTTGCCGAGACAGTTAATGCACTACGGCATCCGTTGAGACCGCGATACCCGTTCCAGATTGCCTCCTAGGTCTAGCTCACGTTCCCGCCCTCGTCGCCGCGTATACTGCTGGTACCACAGCAACTTCGTTGCCAGCGCACGTCAGTGCCATTCCCCTTGCGGCTGGGCGGGGAAGCATAACGCAGAGCAACTGATGGCAACCAGTGACTCTTGCCCTACGACAAGCCGCCTGTTCTACGTCACTGACAGGATTTTCGTGGACAGAGGTGCAGAGGTCAGTGTCGTTTCTGCTGTGCGCCTAACCGGCAGCGTTCTCAAAAAACTGTGCATCTTCAAGCAGCAACAGCTCTGCTATCGACACATATGGTAAGCGCTCTCTAGGTCTATGGTAATCGACTTGGGTCTTTGACGCACCTTCCGTTGGGTATTCATCGTTGCAGACATCATCATCATCACCATCAGCCTATATTTATGTCCACTGCAGGGGGAAGGACTCTCTCTGCGATCTCCAATTGCCCCTATCCTGCGCTAGCGTATTCCAACTTGCGCCTGCGAATTTCCCAACTTTATCATCCCACCTGGTTTTCTGCCATCCTCGACTGCGCTTCCATTCTCTTGGTATCCATTCTGTAATCCTAATGGTCCAGCGGTTATCCATCCTACGCATTACATGGCCTGCCCAGCTCCATTTCTTCCTCTTAATGTCGAGTAGAATATCGGCTATCCCCGCTAGTTCTCTGATCCACACCGCTCTCTTCCGGTCTCTTGACGTTAGTCCTAAGATTTTTCGTTCCCTCGCTCTTTGTGCGGTCCTTAACTTGTTCTCTAGCTTCTTTCTTAACCTCCAAGTTTCTTCCCCATATGTTAGCACCGGTAAAATGCAATGATTGTACACTTTTCTTTTCAACGACAGTGGTAAGCTCCCAGTCAGGATTTGGCAATGCCTGCCGTATGCGCTCCGACCCAATTTTATTCTTCTGTAAATTTCTCACTCATAATCAGGGTCCCCTGTGAGTAATATACCTAGATAAACGTGCTTCTTTACGGACTCTAGAGGCTGACTGGCAATCCTGAATTCTTGTTCCCTTGCCAGGCTATTGAACATTATCTTTGTCTTCTGCGTATTAATCTTCAACACCACTCTTACACTTTCTCGATTAAGGTCCTCAATCATTTGCTGTAATTCGTCTCCGTTGTTGCAGGATAGGACAATGTCATCTGCAAACCGAAGGTTGCTGAGATATTCGCCGTTGATCCTCACTCCTAAGCCTTCCCAGTCTAAGAGCTTGAATACTTCTTCTAAGCATGCAGTGAATAGCATTGAAGAGATCGTGTGTCCTTTCTGACCCCTTTCTTGATAGGTAACTTTCTACTTTTTTGTGGAGAACCAAGGTAGCTGTGGAATCCTTGTAGATATTTGCTAAGATATTCACGTATGCCTCCTGTACTCTTTGATTACGCAATGCCTCTATGACTGCTAGTATCTGTACTGAATCAAATTCTTTTTCATAATCTATGAAAGCCGGTTAATTGTACTCCGCAGATTTCTCGATTACCTGATTGATGACGTGGATATGATCCATCGTTGAATATCCTTTCCTGAAGCCCGCCTGTTCTCGTGGTTTGCTGAGGTCAGGTGTTGCCCTGATACTATTGTATATTATCTTGGTGAATATGTTATACAATACTGAAACCAAGCTAATGGGTCTATAATTCTTCAGTTCTTTATCGGCCCCCTTCTTATGAATTAGTATAATGTTGGCGTACTTCCAGCTCTTTGGTACACTTGAAGTTGTGAGGCATTGCGTATAAACGGCCGCAAGCTTTTCACCGCATGATATTTCCCCATCTTTCAATAAATCTACTGTTTTTCCATCTTCTCTAGCAGCTTTACTCCTGGTCATGTCTTTCAAGGCCCTTCTAACTTCATCGCGAGTTATAAAATGGGCCTATGTATCCGGTTCATCACTATTTGGAATGAAAGTAGCTTGGCTCTTTTGGGCACTGTACAGGTCAGTATAGAATTCTTCCGCTGCTTTTACTATGTCACCGAAATTTCTGATGATATTACCATGCTTATCTTTTTGTGCATATATCTTGCCCGAGGTAGAACACCCGACTTCAAATCTGAAAGTCGTAAGTTCGAGTCCTGCTCCATTCCACTACATTTTCTGGCATGGAGTGGTGCCTGCCACCGGCAAAAAATATATTGCCGAGAGCTAGTGGGGCTAAACTAGTTCAGGTGCAACCAAACTAGGAATTGACCAGAAGAGGAACTGACCTCCCTGTGTAGTATTCGGCCACTACCTCCCTCATGACTCCGACAATTAACGCAAAGCTATAGCACTTATTATAGGTCCAGGACTTGGTTCACCGCGGGTGTTTATCGTTACCTGTTGAATTTGGGGATCCACAGAACTCCTGCCGCCGTCCTCTTTACCGTGCTTCTGCGCCAGTCAACATTGCTTCTTGACAATGTCCGTATACAGTCAAAGTCGGATATATTTCACCCACTTATAACGAATTATTGTCTACAACGAACCGAAGTAAAAGCCTATGGATCGTTTTTGTATGAAATTTTTATTTTATATATCCAAATACCTATATATCGAACTTTTTGGGATCCCCTTCAGATTCGATAAGTCAGCGTTTGACTGTAATTGTTATCGCAATAAAATCGAGTGTCCACTGCTATTAGTATGCTAACATGAAGCTCAACAACGTCATCTTTATTATAACGGGTATCGCCAATCTGTACTTTAGCAATCACGAAGACAACCTACGAGAGCCCATGGAAGTCGTTGGCCGAGAAGCCATGCCCAAGCTTCGCGCAGAACAATGCCTGTGAATCCGCTCCTAGCAAATTGGTGAGACCTTTACCAAGTACATAGAGGACATAGTTGACCTCTGTAGACATACCAACAATACGATGACAGAGTCTGACAAGGTACTGCAGCATCAAAGAGGATTAGATTTCTGACGATGTCTTTCTTGTGCTTTAAGAACCAAGGCACGGTTGCTGAGGTCATCAAGGCCACCGAGAACATGCTGAGCTCATCTCGGCATGTTCTGTCATAACTTTGCACTTTGACAACTCTCCTAATAAAAATGTGGTATTTGTTCATTTTATCATTAATCAGACTGATCGAGGCACCACTGTTAACGAGCGCTAACAACTTGCAACCATTTACAATCACTGACTCAGACACTGTCTCTTATACCATAGGTGTTCCATGTTGAAGTGGAGTGGGACACGGTTTTACATATTAGATATTTTAATCAGTAAAGCAGCTCCTCGAAATTTGGCGATGATTTCAGCTGTAGTTGTCTCCTGCACTGTTTAGGTATTTGATATTTAAATTGTTGCGCGATGCAGGGATCTGGGAGTGTGGAGTTCACTGTCTGCAGTAGCCGCCTGTTGCCAGTGTAATAAAGTATCAAAATGCTTCCTCTATACACGTGCAACATTGCAGCACCTCATAAATGAACCACGTTCACGAGAAAGGCTTGCAGAAAACTGTCTTTCATTGTTTCCCATTGTGGTTCCATTTTTGGCATGGCACGCAGGTGATGAGCTTTATTGACGTTCCCGGATGGCTATGAGCGTTCCTTCATTATCCAGTCTGAGTCATTTACTGCTGCATGTGCTATTACATTGCTAATTCATGCGCTTCCTCTGCGTACGAATTAGCTCTGGCAGTGTATTTGCTATTTCTGCATAGACGGTGGTACTCCCGTGCGTGTAGCACCTTGAGTTTCGTTTTTACAGTTGTCTTCTGTCATTCTGGAGTAAGACTCCATGAGCTCCATGCTGATTTTGACGGCATCTCTTTCAGTGACGTTAGTGACTGGAGCTTGCTTTTCCATTAAGTCACTATTGCCGTCATGTCATTAAGAAGACATGGTTTAGTGAGTTGCTCCATAACCTTAACGAAGTCCTCACCGTCCACCACACAGCCCGTTATGAGGTAGCAGCCGTCGAGTTTTTCGGTGTAGAATATTACCCGGAGCTGGGGCTGTTGCCTAGAGTGCGACATTAAATTTAAAGCATATAGTTGCTTTGACTGGATGGCGAACAGTCTCCGCATAAGTAAGGCGCCGCGGCGCGTTACCACAGTCTGGCACAGTCTCGCCTGTGGGGACGAGGTTGAAGTAGCGCGGGCTTTTAGGTTAGGCATGGAGAGTAAGAAGACGTTGTTGGTTTTGTTGAAGACTGATAAGGTGTCTTTGTTGATGATGCTCCGCGTCCTCGTCGATTCCACGTCGTTACACTGGTGGAGGTGCTGGGTAGTCTCCATCCTTCAATCTTGGCACCCGTTCGCGGAACCAACGATCGAGCCCGGAGTCGCCATTGCGCATTGAAACACCGGTCCACCGGTTCAGTCGCCGCCTACTAGGCCTGGGGCCCGAGTCCGGTCGCCTGCAAGAAACCTCAAGAAATCGTTTGTCTCCTGCAACTACCATGGTCACCGCGGCTCCAACGCGGTGACCATGGTAGTAACCCTGCAGAACCATATAGTTCCGGAGACATTTCATGGTGATGCCTTTGAAGATGTGCAAGATTGGCTAGATCAGTTAGAGCACGTCGCCTAGTACAACCAGCTCGGCGGAGAAACTCTCGAGCGTCTATTTCTATCTGAAGGACAATGCTCGTACGTGGTAGGTCAACCGGGAGAGAAGCTTTGCCACCTTTGCCAATTCAGGCAATCTTTTTCATCGCCAGACTGTGGTAACGCGCCCCGGCGCCTTAATTATGCGGAGGCTGTTCGCCGTCCAGTCAACGCAACTTCGACGCCGTTGACACCCGCAACTAGACCATCCCCTACGCTACAAACAGAGTCGATATCGTCACCTCCGTTGACTCTACCGACCTCGCCAATCACGCCACCACAAACAATGCCATATCTTCGACATACGCACGCTAATCCTTGGCTCCGTGGAGAGTTGCTACCGCACTATCAGCGTCGCAAAACCGATTTGTGGCGCACCGTCGACCGCCGACCAGTGTGCTACCATTGTGGCGAAGCTGGACATGTCTATCGAGTTTCCCACAAATGTAACAACTATCGCACCGCCCAATACCCAAGCTTTCCTGCCAACTACGCCTATTCTCCGTATGACGGTCTAAGCGCCTACGACGCTCCTGTGAACGTCCAGCCGCAAAATACGACGACTCCCCAATCACGTTCTCCTTCGCCATCTCCTGCGCGATACAATTCACAGACTCGTCGCAGTTTTGCCGACGTCACTAGGGGCAGGTCCCCTAGCCCGCGACGGGGAAACTAGACGCAGCGACCTCCGGGGGTGAGATTGCCAGTACTCGATGTTCTCCGTATCTCCCATTATCGACGTACGACGATGTAAAGACTCCGCCGAATGCAACGACAAATACGGCGAAGACGGAGAATGCAACTCCGAATACGACGGACTCAACTACGAAAGACGTAACTGACGTCGTCAGCGCCGACCTCATCGTTCGCTTTGACGGCCAACAAGTAGCCGCTGTTGTTGACACTGGCTTCCATTTTTCAATCACAAGCTTACAGCTCGCCGACATACTAAGGAACGTGAAGACGCCATGGCATGGACCCAACATAAGAACCGCCGGAGGTCAGTTGATGACACCTGTCGGGAAATGCCCAGCCCGACTCTTAATCGCCCGTTCAACTTTCGTCGCCACGCTCGTCATTCTTTCTCAGTGTTGCAAGGAACTTATATTGGGGATGTATTTCCTGCGTGAGTACGGCGCCGTGATTAACATCCGCGGCAGAAGTGTCACGTTTGCCACGAATTCGGATAATGTCACCCATGAGGAGCATCCACAACGTCGCTTACGTATAGCTGCAGACGACGTGATACTTTTGCCGCGGAGTTGCTCTCTCGTACCCATGCACTGTGACAGCCTGCAGAATGGGACTGGAGTCGCTGAACACATCAATGCGTTAGCACCGAATTGCGGCATCTCCATGGCGTCTTGCGCTGGAGTTTGAGGTATAGTAGCGACGCCTGGTTGCGGCGTAAAACGTCATCTGGGTAGTACCAGCTTGGATAGTATTGAGCCCTGGCTGTGGCGAAGCACGTTTCGAGCCCGAGTTTTACGTGGATTCGCACTTGTTTTCGGCCCTGTTGCGAGTGTGAAAAGGCTCGTCACTTCTCACAGACCATGGCGACCAAGCTGCGAGCAGGCCGCAGCCTATAGTTATACGAAAACGGACTCTCCGTGTGCGTGGGACGTAATGCTGGAAGCAGAAGACATCGGCGACGCAGATCCGGAGAGACCTAGCTCAGCCTCGAAAAAGCGTCACCGGCGTTACTGCTGCGTCGTGGGCTGCCATGAACAAGAAGGCCTGAATCCCAACATCAGATTCTACCGTTTTCCTTCAAGGCCTCACGAAGTGGAGCGTCGGGCGCGCTGGATAACTGCAGTTCGTCGCGCTGGGTAAGCGAAATGATAGACCGACATAGCAGCTGACATGGCTGGTGATTCACGATTCGAGACCCGGCCACAGCGACAATTAACAATTCGACCGGTGCGAAGTGGTGAAGTGACCAAGTGTGTGCAAATGACCACAAATGATCGGGCTGATTCGGTAACAATTCACTACCTCACTACGAGCAGCACAGGTTAGAGAGTTGAATGTGCTCATCCTTGACCTCAAGCCAGCACGTTGAGGCAGCACAGCAAGGTAGTATTGATTACAGCACATCGATGTTCGAGCGCTGTCATTAAGAGCACATCAAGCGCGCTCTGCAGCGCGATTCGCACGTACGTACGTTACTGCGAGCTTATATGCATTGCATCAGTTATTTATCAATTGCTAAAGGGACAGATGGCCGCTACTACAGCGCAGGCATAAATACTTGTCTAGCGGCATGCAGTCAACAAAGATTGCAGGAGGCCCGCCGTTTCGCGGAATGTCGAAAGACCGCTGCCGTCGCGGCGCGTACGATCGTGCGCTCGAGCAGTTCGTACACCACGGCACGCTGAAAGACCGCTGCCGTCGCGGCGCGTACCGTCGTGCGCTCGAACAGTTCCGTACACATGTCTGCTTATCGCTGCTGTGAATTCATTTATAGAAAGCACTTCCTCACGTTGGTGCGCCTGAATCTAGCAGCGTGCAAACCTTACCTGAAGTTCAACTTCGCACGTGCGTGACTCGCTTCACTTGCGATTGACACCGCGCGAAAACTTCGCCGCTTATTTCTTGAACGGCGTACAGGTATTCGGCGTTGCATATTTTCTTGCCTTTAAGCAGCATGCCACCGATGGAAAAATCTTCGGCGCCCGATATTCGCTGCAAGCCGTGGTACAACACAACCGAAAGTGGCGGGTCCATATTGTAAACGTGCTTCCCGAAGCAGACGACCGAGCTTGGTACTACCCAGTTTCGGATTGAGGGCGCTTTTTAGCACCATTTTTGCAGCGCCCCCTGGGCAACGCAAGAGCCCTATTGCCAGAGCACTTATCAATGTTATCGACGGAAGCGCCAAACTTTTGCTGACGAACTCTGCTGTCGCTTATTTCGACGAAGTAATAGAAGACTGCCACTTAGCGCAGGAGACATCTACGATCCCCACAGCTGCGCCTATTGTAAATGTTAGTTCGTCGTTAACGGCCGTTGAGTGAGACTGTCTTCTTGAGCTCATCAACCAGCACCAGGGATGTTTCTGATCGGCGTCAAGAGTTGGTCAAACGCCATTTACCAAACATAGCATCATTACTGATGTCGACGCCCGACCTATTCGACAAAACCCTTATCGCGTGGCCCCAAAGGCAAGTGAAAAGACAAGTGAAAACGATGCTTGAAGACGGCGTTATTCGACCATCTAATTGTCCTTCGTCGTCACCTGTAGTTTTAGTGAAAAAAATACTCCATCTCCCGCTAAAGAGAACCATGTGTGGATGCAAAGCAGCGGGGAGATGGTTAGCTTGAGCGGGAGATGGTTTCGCGGCTGCGGCCCGAGCGTTCATCGCGGCGCTGCACGGGAGAGAGAATGAGGCGCGCGCGCTCTGTCGTTTTCATTCCGCGGACCTAATGTGGCGCCCTCAGCGGAGTATGCAGCTTGAGCGGGAGATGGTTTCGCGGCAGCGGCCCGAGCGCTCATCGCGGCGCTGCACAGGAGACAGAATGAGGCGCGCGCGCTCCGTCATTTTCATACCGCGGAACTACCGTGGCGCCCCCAGTGGAGTATGCAGCTGTTGCACCACCTGTTTCCTCCGGTTTCCTAGAGGAGAGAAAGGGGGGAACGGAGGAGAGAGAGGGGGAATGGACGCGCATGCGCTGTGATGGTGTGGGACGCGGGTGCCACTCCGTACAGGATTCCTAAAGGAGAGAAAGGGGGAGTGTAAGAGAGGAGAGAGAGGGGGAGGGGACGCGCATGCACTGTGGGGGTGTGGGACGCGGGACAACAGACAGAGCCGCCGGCAAGAAATGCTTCGCATTTAAAAGAAGGACGGTAGCCGGCGCTTCTGCGTCGTCTACCGGAAGCTCAATCAGGTCACAAAGAAGGACGTTTATCCACTGCCACGTATTGATGATTCCTTGGATAGGTTGCGAAACGCGTGCTACTTTTCCTCAATGGACTTGAAAAGCGGTCCTCAATGGACTTGAAAAGCGGACTTGAAATGTGGATGAGAGAGACCGTGAGAAAACCAACTTTGTGACGCCTAACGGACTTTATGCATTTCAGGTACTTCCCTTATGTTTGTGTTCAGCGCCACCAACATTTCAGCGTCTAATGGACACTGTGCTCTGGGGACTCAGATGGCAGACATGCCTGGTGTATCTGGATGACGTGATTGTATTTTCCGCAACGTTCGACGAACACTTACGAAGGCTGAAAACTGTTTTTGAAGCAATACGATCTGCCGGTCTCACGTTGAAGCCTGAAAAGTGCCTTTTTGGTTTTCAAGAGCTTCAGTTCCTCGGTCACGTCGTCAGTAACCAAGCAGTCCGACCTGGTCCGTATGAAATTGCTGCCGTCGCTAATTTCCCGACCCCACCATAGAAAAAGGCCGTGCGACGTTTTCTGGGACTATGTGCATATTACCAGTGATTTATTGCGAATTTCTCGCGCATCACGTGGCCGTTAACACAGCTCACCATAGAAGATATCCCGTTCACTGGGGGCGAAGACCAGCAGCGGGCATTTCACGAGCTCCGGCAACGCATGCAAGCGCCCCCCGTGCTTGCACAATTCGATGAAGACGCCCCGACGATATTGCATACAGACGCTAGGAATGTCGGTCTAGGGGCGGCGCTCGTACAATGGCAGGACGACAGCGAAAAGGTGATCGCTTACGCCAGTAGGACACTGCCCCGAGCGGAGGCTAACTATTGCACCACTGAAAAAGAATGCCACATAACGGTATGGGCAGTTCTGAAATTTTGTCCGCATTTGTACGGTTGGTCTTTCACCGTTATGAGCGATCACCATTCGCTCTGCTGGCTCATTAATTTGAAAGATCCTTCCGGCCGGCTCGCACATTGGAGACTTTGACTCCAAGAGTTCGACTTTACTGTCGCATGCAAGTCAGGAAAACGGCACGAAGACGGCGACTGCCTTTCTCGGTCTCCTGTTGAGACGGCAGCACAAGACATTGACGACACGGTTGACTCGTGGACGCTGCCGATCTTTCACGCCAGCAACGGGATGACATTGAATTGCTGCCGCTGATTCATTACCTGGAAGGAAGAACCAACAGCGTTCCGAGGCTATTTGCACGACGGCTGGTGTCATACCGCTTGCACCGCAACGTACAAGAAGAACTTCTCCCCTAGCGGCAGCAACTACTTACTCGTTGTTCCCTCATCGCTTCGACGTGAAATCTTACACGCCTGCCACAACGAACCGACCGCTGGGCACTCGGGCTACACTCGCACATTGGCACGGATTCGACAGAATTACTATTGGCCGAGATGGCTGCGGTCGTTAAACATTATGTTCAGACGTGCCTGGATTGCCAGCGCCGCAAACTGCCTTCTGTCAAGCCAGCTGGCGTTCTGCACCCTGTTTAAGTACCTGCCACACCATTTGCACAAGTAGGCATAGATTTTCTGGGCACCCCTAATTCCCAACGTCTACTACCGGCATAGGTGGATAATCGTCGCCACGGATTATCTCATTAGATATGCCGAGACAGGTGCTCAGCGACGGGGAACAGCAGATGAAGCGGTGTAATTTTTTCTTGAATCCATCGTTTTAAGGCATGGCGCTCCCGCAGTAGTCATCACGGACCGAGGTACTGCGTTCATGGCCCAGTTTTTGGACATCGTCCTACGTTTAAGTGGAACCGCCCACCGGAAAACCACGGCTTATCACCCTCCAACAAACGGACTGGCGGAACGACTCAACAGGATACTGGCTGACATGATAAGCATGTGCGTCGTAGTAGAGCGCAAGAACTGGGACGAGGTTTTACCCTATGTCACCTGCACGTACAATACGGCGGCTCGTCAAGAGACCCCTCGCAAGACACTCTTCAGCCTCGTGTACGGCCGTGAGGTTACGACAACATTAGACGCGATACTTCCTCATGGATTTGATGAAAACGAGACGGGTGCTGAAGAGATCACAAAGCGAGCAGAAACAGCTAGGCAGCTTGCGCGTTGGCGAATCCACGAACAACAGCACGGTGACGCCAGACGCTACAATCTTCGGCACAGACCCGTAACATACAACGTCGGCGACAAAGTGTGGGTCTGGACACCAATTCATCAGCGTGGGCTTTCTGAAAAGCTCCTGCGCAGATACTTCGGGCCCTACATAGTTCTTCGACGCATCAGTGCCGTCACCTACGAAGTCGTTCCGGACGGCTCTCACTGTTCAAAGCGCCGACGGCATTTACCCGAGGTCGTTCACGTGCTTCGTATGAAGCCCTACTATGAGGACTGACAAGAATGCTTAGTTTTTTTTCTTTATCGCAGTTTCCCAAGCCCCGGTCATCGGGCCGATGATTTTTTTTCTACGGGGGGAAGACGTACCCAGCAACTATTCGGCGATATTGCAACACTACAGGCTCGCGCGCCGCGTATGCCCTGCACCGCACCGAAAACTCGGCAAAGGAGAAAGCGTGGTCCTCAGACGCCTACAAAGCAATACGTAGACTACTATAATTCACCGCCTCTACCCGACGCTCCAAGGCTACCTCTGCCCTCTCTGCAACGTTCCCGACACCCTGGCACACTTGCTCCTGGAATGCCCGTGGCATGAAGACAGCGAAATGCAGCCGGAAATGGACGCTAACCGATAACCACAAGCAAAGGAAGACCACCTGTTCGAAACGTGGGAGGCCAAGATCGCCCTCGGGGACCTGAAAGACAAACGACAACTCGTCGCCAGGGCCAAGAGGGCAGTCGAAGCCAGAGGGTTCCTGGACTAAGGAACCTTCCCACCTCAGGGTGATACCGGGCCACGCTCGGGACACTGTTTCAGCAATAAATGTTTCTTTCGCTCTCTCTCTCTCTACGGGGGGAGCCAATGGAACAACTATATTGCCGCGGGTATGTGCCAGTGGGGACGAGATTGAAGTAGCGCGGGCTTTTAGGTTAGGCGTGGAGACGAAGAAGACGTTGTTGGATTTTTTGACGATTGATAAGATGTCTGTGTTAGTGCAGCTCCGCGTCCTCGTTGGTCCCACGTCGTTACAATATGATATAAGTTTTTGTTACTGTAATACTATGAGGAAATACCCATTGCTCCACTGTATATTCGCCTTGTTATTCCCTCCTTCCAATCCTGGTCTGCATCGCCAGGTGTTCATCCAGGATCAGTATTTATTAATATCCATATGTACACAGACTTCCTCGAATACTGTCAGTGTTTCGTTAAAAAACACTATTCTAACTACAAAGTTGGCAGTTGAATATGTGGTTTATGCAATTTCATGTGCCAAACAGGGGATAATAAAAATTACACAAATATCTATTGACCTGCAGCTGAGCGCCATCCTTCATACTGTTGGCATAGCATAGGCACAGCAAAATTGCTTGACCGACGGCATATCTACAAGCATAGCTGCTGCTTTCACCCATCTTCTGTAGTGACCTCTCACGACTCGTTGCTGGTATATGCAAGGCAATGTGTTTTTGACAACACGAGCAATAATGTAGGCCTGTTTTATTCGGCAACAGGCAAATGAAAATCGAAGAAAAAAATTGCGTAGCTTGCACTAGTGGCGCAAGAAACAGCGGAGCGGATCGGCACCTAGCACGACCAAGTCATCCCCAGCATTTTGCGGAATTTATTGATTATTGATCAATTATTGATTACCTATTGATTGGCTATTGATGACTAAGCTTAAATAGTCCCAAGAATGCTTAGGTAGACTTAGCCAGGCTCAGTTTCGCTAGTTCACATGGGTATGTGCCATTTCGCTTGGAACCTTTGTGCACTACCGCCAGGATCGGCCAACATTTCTGTTGGCATCTCACACATTACACCCGTTTTAACAGCTCCGCTGTTAAACGGCTTTCTGAACCCTAGTGAACGCAAAGACAATGCTCTCCTTTTTCTTTCCTCATGCTTATGGCCACGCGTATAAAAAAGCTCCTCCTCTTCGGGTAAATTAGTCTGCACGGGTAACGCTTGCGTCAGCCCGAGAAAGCAGAGGCGCGTAGGCTTGTTTAGCCTGTATGAGCGAAAGCATTGTAATACAATTGCACATAGTAGCTGCACAACACAGACTCCATTTTATTCTGTCTCAGACTTCTTTATTGTCTTCACTCCCCCATGTCACTTCTCTTGTTGCATCTTCTAGCTGCAGGCCGCCATAGGATTGCTTCATTCCCCCCAGGATTGTTTGCATCCCTACTGGAATGTTACTTGAATATACTCGTTTCCAATAGCAGGGGGCCAATGCAGGGGGTCATTAAGACCAATGTATCATATGGTATTTAATTGCCCTTTTTGACTTGCCGTCTTCATCATACGCATGGGCCGTTATAGGAGGCGTTCAGACATGGCCCTCTTTTTACCAGCACAATGTCACCGACGTCGAGTGTTAGTAGCGTTGTATTTTGCCGCTTGTCGAAATTTCTCTTGATTCTTTCATGATACCTTCATGTACGATCTTCACTTTTTGCTGCTTGTGTGAGCTTTGTGTTCTTTTCTATGCCAAGGCTTAAATCCGCAGGCAGATAGGGCGGTTTACTAGTTGCAGCGAATGGAGGAATGCATCCCAGGCCACTTGTGTACGAGCGGTTGTGGTGAACTACTGCCTCTTCCAGAGAGCATTTACAACCACCAAGGAATGCAGGATACATGCTAATGTATTGGTTGATGTCCCTGATAGCCCTTTCAGCTAGCCCATTTGCAGCAGGATGATAGGGCGCAGTGAACCGTAACTTGATGTTACGCTTTGCAGTCCATTCCTGTAGCCGATGACTTTGGAAGGCAGGTCCATTGTCGGAGACAATTACTTTTGTGGTGTCAAACATTTTCCGGTTAAAAAAATACTCTGTCTGCATCTTCTTTACCAGGTGTTGCTGCAATCATTCTAGTGCATTCGTCGACACTCGGCAGGAAGGCTTGTGCCTTCATAACTCCTGCAGACTTTTTTCGTAGTTCTGCGGAGTCTAGATGAATAACCTGAAATGCCGTTGTATATTATTGTGGTATAACCATTTCTCGTCTTTTTACATTGTTCCGCTGGCATATATAGCATGTTAATACATATTATTTAGTTTTTTTTTGCTGCATACGAGGCCATGAGAACTTTTTGTCAATTTCATGTAGGTTCTCCAAAAGCCATTATGGTCTCTTAATTCGGGGCTATCATGATACAGTTCCAATATTTTTGGAACCAAGGATGTACGAACGACAACCCGTTCATTTTTAGTGCGTTGCAATACCTTAGTTTCTTCCCATGTGCTTGCACCATTTGCCTCTTCATTATTGTCTGGAAGCATAATGGCTAATCGCGACATTGCATCCGCGTGCTTCATAGAAGCTCCTGGACGATGACCTACTTCAAAATCAAATTGCTGAAGTTCACCAACCCAACGGCCTATCTTTCCCTTTATCAGTTCGGCCATCTTCAATATGTGCGTCAGTGCTTCGTCATCTGTGTATAGCTTGAACTTTGCTCCTTCCAAATATGAACGGAAGTATTGGACGGCTTTTACAACGTTAAAAGCTTCTTTTTTTGTCCTGGTATAGTTCAATTCAGTTTTTTAATGTGTAGCTGTAGTTTACAACTACACGGAGCTGATGGTTTGGTGGTCGTGATGAGTCTCTCTGATATAAGACTGCTCCCGTTCCATAGTGCGATGCATCCGTATTCAACTGTAAGGGTAACGCAAAGTGTGGTAAGCAGATGACAGGATGAGAAGAAAGGACTCTACCCAGTTCTCGGTAAGCGTCAGCACGTTCTTCTGTCCAATAACATGGAACATCCTGCTGTGTCAATCTTGTCAGGTAGAGACTTTTCAGAGCATAATCTTGAATGAGCGCTCTGAAATCGCCTGCCAACCCTAGGAACACACGACGTGAGTGCACATCGTAGGGCGTTGCTATTTTTGCGATGCGAGCTACCGATTCTTCTTTCGTATTCTTCGTATTCCATCCAAAACTCTGCTGAGAAATCTCACCTTAGTTTTAAAGAACTCACTCTTAGTATTAACTTTCAGCTTAGCATCAAATAATGCTGCCAGAATATGAGCCAGGTGTTCTTCGTGCAACTTTTTACTTTTAGAGTATATGATAATGTTGTCTACATAGACATTGCAGAACCGTCGAATGTACGGATTCAAAACTGTGTTCATCATCTTTTGGAACCAAATAGGTCAGTTTTTCCATCCAAAAGGAAGGCGATTGTATTCGTATATGCCAGATGAAGTCGTAAATGTGGTATATGGCTTGGTGTCTTCTTGTAGTGGCACCTGTCAAAAGCCCTTACACGGGTCTATGCGAGAAAAGCAGGTACAGCTTCCGGTTCATCGATGATGGCGTCTATCCTTGGGATTTGAAAAGGAATCAACAGGGTTTGGTTATTTACTGCTCTGTAAACCGTACATAGCCGCCAGCTGCCGCCTTACTTTGGAGCAATGGTGATAGGTGAAGCAAAGGGAGACAACGATGGGAGAATTACATTGGCAACCAACATTTTTTGAAGTTCATCTTTTAGCCACCCCTTCCTTTCTCTCGTCAACTTGTATGGTTTTTTTCTCACAACTGTCTTGGCGGACATGTGAAATGGAACTTCGAACTTTGGCGTTGCTGGTGGAGTTCCTCCCAATCAGACCAGTTCGGGGTAGATTTGAGGTATTACACTGTCTTTCTTCAACACTGTTTTCTTTTTGTTCTGGCTCTGCTTGGCTATCCTCTTGATCAACAGACACCGTATCGTCCCAATAAATATTAAGCCTCAACAACTTCATGTCCGGATGAGGTAGGGGAAAGTGGTACTCCACCATGCCTACAACTAATGCAACCATTTCTGCCTTTTTAGACTGGTACTTTACTTTCAGACGTGCTCACTCACAATACTCTATCTTGATTCCATCATATCCACGCACAAAGACTTACCTCCATCAGCATACATCTTGCTGGTTCGCGTTGCTTTTCTTAAGAATCGATACAGAAGCTCCGCTTTCTATTAGTGCTCTTCTACGTTGTCCATTAACCTCAAGTTCTATATGTAACAAACTCGCAGAAATCAAACAGTCTCGTTTTAACAGGGGAGCTGTTTAAGCCGGCTGTTATTCCGCTAGTCGTCAACAAAAAATGTGGGCCGATCCTGGCGGTGCTGCAGAAAGCGTCCAAGCACAATGGCACATACCCCTGTGAACTAGCGAAGCTGAGCCTGTCTAACAATGCATAGTTGGGACTACTTAAGCTTAATCAGTCATCGATAGCCAATTTATAGCCAATCAATGGCTAGTCGATAATCGAACAATAGTAAATAAAATCCGGAAAATGCTGGAGATGACTTGGAAGTGAATAACCTAGCTCCAATACGTAGCCAATACCTTGCAATAGCCAATGAATGGCTAATCGATAATTGATCAATAATGAATAAATTCCGGACAATGCTTGGAATGACTTGGTAGTGCTTAGTCTAGCCCGAATACGTGGCCAATACCTTGCGATAGCCAATAGCTAATAAATAATCGATCAATAATGAATATATTCAGGAAAATGCTGGCGCTGACTTGGTATTGCTTAGCATTGCCCAAAAGTCTGGACTACCTAGGTGCCCATCAGCTCTGTCTCTTAAACATTGAGCCTCCAGTGCAAGCTGCACTAGTTTTTTTTGTCATAAGATTAGATGTATTAGTTTTTTTTCAATCTGGACAAAATTCGCTCCTCAGGCAATGACTCTCTTTCTGCGGTATGCAACGATCCGTGGTGACTTCCCCCTTGAGAAGGCTTTGGTAAGCGTTCATGAAACTCTCTGTTGCTTGATGCTTCTGCCCCTTGAACTTCCCGATGCGCCTTTGTCATGCTCTCCGTCGAATGGCTGGTGATGTCTTGAAGTGACTCCAGCAAAGCTTCAATAGTTTTTGATGCTGCAGCTTGAACATGTGCTTGCAATTCTGGATGTAGGCCATGTATTATCAGCGTTACAACAGACTTGAGTGGAAGTTCCGGCTCTGCAAGTTGAAGTAGTCGAAGTTTTTCGAAGAAATACTTGAGCACTGCTCTAGACCTGCAGCGATAAAATATATCTTGATTCCATCGCTCAAGCAGGCTGCCACAAAATGACGAGATGAAGCTCTCTTTCCATGTGCTCCATGCACAACATTGGTGCCTCGTGATACGCAGCTCGTACCTTTTCCTTGCGATGCCATTTAGAAAAGGGAGCGAATGCTTCACTTTTCTTTCATCTGTGTCCCAGCCGTTTTGTCAACGGGCGTATTCAAAGAGCGCTATCCAAGCTTCTGGATTTCGCGACGAATCATAGAACGGTTCAGGCTGCACAAATTTTGTAGGAATGCTTTCCTTGAGACTCAGAGCCGTGACAAGTGTCTGAGTCATTTCGTTTTGCTGGGAAACTTGCTTTTGTTGAAGCCAAATCGCCTAAAGCACAAGGGATAGATCTGAATGGTAAGTTGACTGCGATGCGACTGACTACTCTGCTTGCGACAGCTCAAGGCGGTTGAAAAGGGAGACTTGAAGATGTATCTTCATGGACCCTTTCTCTAACAGTTCGTCCAGAGACATAGATGCCTTCTGCAGAACGATAGACACGAGCTCACTTGTCGTGACGTCGACGAGAAGATCGACTGGCGGGTTTCCAGATAGCGCTTACTTCGTGAAGACGAGGCTGTCTTTGCCTGGCTGAACTAAGAAGGTTACCCACATCATGGATCGTATAAAGCCCACTGCGGAAAAAAATGTAATAAAACTGCACTTAGTAGCTGCACAACCAAGACTCCATTTTGTTCTATCTCACACTTCTTTATTGTCATCACTCCCGTTGCCCGTTGTCTTGTTTCATCTTCTATCTGCAGGCCGCCATAGGATTTCTTCAAGTATGCGAGATTTTATGTGAATACACGGATGCTTTATATGCAACTGTCGCAGAGAGTTTTAGGCTCACTAAACGTTTTGATCACTACAACCATTTCGTAAATAGAATGAAAAACACCTCAGAAGCTATTACGGCGCACAATCAAAGCACAAGTTTGTGCTTTGATTCATACCGAAAAAGAAATGCTTGGACACATTAGAATAAGCTTTCAGAGGGAGTATTAATAAACAGAGAGCAGAAAAAGCTTAATACAATGCAAACTGGTTTGGAGACCTCACTGAAAACTTGGGCGAGCGTATGAGTCTTTGTTTAGAGTACTCAGCTAAGTTTCAAACCGCACGTCACTGCGAAAAGAGGCTTGTCGAAGATTTCTGTTTCAAAGCAGTACGCCTCTTGAGCATAGCGTTCGGATCCTTATCCAAGGGTACAATCAGGCGTTGCTTCGCTGATTCGTGGGAGCATGCTGAAGTTCGCTTTTCAATAATCGCTGGCCGGTAAAATCGACTGTTACATTCTTGAGTGCTGCATAGCCACACGGCGATGGTCGTGGGGCCGCAAAACATACAGTCGATCGCAGCTACGGCAGAAATAAAATGGCGGAGGTGTCCAGTTTTTCCACATTACTACATATGGTAAATATCCATTATTTTTGCAATCTAGTGACAGCAAATACACCATAAAATAAATTATGGCATTTTAGTGAAGGGAATATGGTTTATCGTCTTATTAGAAATCCTAAAACATGCGTTATATAAGACGATTGTTTAAAGAAATTCTATTCGACATATTCATCATGAAATCGACAATTGTTGGTCATTTGCAAGCACAGCTGCAAATAGGTTACCGTTACCTATACTGACATGTTTGATAAGAAAATTTCAAGCACAGGAGGTGAATAATAGGATAGTTGAACTGCAAAAAGGTCTGTTATTGGATCCAGTGGGAATTACTGCATTCTAGCGCACCACCCCCGTTTCTACCGGGTTTCTGGCAAGACGTCACTACGTCGAGCTTTAATGTGGATAAAAAGACAGCAACTTAGTATTTTAGATGTGTGAAGGTCAAGTAATTGCATTTCTGTGTAAGCATGCCCAAGATCTTGTCGCTTAATCTATTACTGTTTAACTAGTGCTAAAATATAACTAAGTTTGCTGAAATGGCGTGTACCAGATGCATCTCTATGCAAGGAAAGTAAAGTGGTGTATTGGTGTTTTGAACCGTGCTGGATTTGTAATGCTGAAATTTTAAGGTAAACACACATCTTCGGTTCTCACCATTCATTGGTTTAGAAATACATTAGCGAAGTGTCTGTCCTCTACATTCCGCTGATAAATTGGTTGCGGCGCTGACCCTATGCGTACATGAAACCCTTCGGCCGATAGGTTACGCGATGTTAGTCTATAATGTAGTGTTAAAAAACACCTGCGTCAATGATATAACTTTAGAGGTTTAGCGACTTCGGAGCATTATATAGGATGCGAAAAATCAGCGAAGTCCTTGTCTCAGTTTAGCCAACAAGGCTAAAATGAATTGAGGTATTGTAATGGAGAATTTCTCAGTTCATGGATTTGTGAATAGAAGATGTACATGTTCTTAGACAAAGACAACTATATCCTCTTTTTTTCTGCTTCCAAAGTGTTTGCATTACGAAGTAATGAACATCAATTGTGATGTTTAGCCTGCGAAATTCTCATTCAGAGGTGGAAATCTCGAGAGAAAGAAGTACACTTTAGATGATGTGACCAATGGCAGGGGGGGGGGGGCAGAAAAGTAGATATTAGCCGCTCAGCCGGGTTAGTAGACTAGTGTGCTATGCGGAATCGGCTACTTCAAATGGGATGTTTTTTACGTCTACAATACTGCCGCTGAATTTGAGGCAGATGTATCGAACCTACTTACTTGAATAGGGGCCCCCGGAACGTTAGGCTTCATTTTAATTTGTGTTATAAAAAAACAATAAAAATTGTGCTTTTTGTGAGCGCAATGGGGCACCTGTTTCCCTTGGTGGCCAGTATGTATAACGGGACAATGGGACAGCACAGTTTACGGGTGGCCTGTGTAAGTAGAAAGGATACCGCTGTTTCAACATTGTTACAGAGTCCACGTGCCGTACAGCCAATTTCGGACGCATGTTATTTGGCTTGTGAATAAGAAGCGCAATATAGAACCTCGCTTTTGAAGAACATTTCGTGGATAAACAGAGCGAAACATCCCTAGACCTAGCAACAATACTGCCAAAATGCAACGGTGCTAATAACTAATCCGTGCCGGTTGTATTTGCGCAGCTAGCACAAATAAACAGTTTATATAATATAAATATCAATAGGTTAGTATAGCACACAGTGAGGTGAGAAAATCCAAAAGAAAACTTCATCGTTTCAGTCCATACCGGTGTCGGAGGCTTCGTTCCTGCACATCCAAATGGTACGCTATGTGGAATGCACATGCCATCTTTGCAAAATCCCGGTCTGTTGGCGAATTCCTTCTCGTATCCTACAGCCGCCACCTAAAGCAGCGTAATGTGGCAGGTTAAAAATTCGTTGCAATATTCTATCAGAAGAAGAGAAATCGTGACTGAAATAACAGCTGATAAGACATGTTCATTGCGACGATCATTCCTTTGCTAGTCTCACCTTTTACATCGCCAATATCCTTTGCTCCAAAAGAAGCTAACGGATTAGATGTTTTAAATAGCATTGCTGAGGAAATCCACAAGGTAGAGAAAACTTTATGCAAATGAAATTGTTGCATCCGTGCAAAATAGCGCGATGCTCCACGGGGAATCCAATGCAGATTGATGAAAACCTTGAAAGCGATTAAGATCAAATGAACTCAAGCATATAGTTTTAAGGCCGAATTTTTCGGCACAGCCCTGTGGTTAGAAGCCCGGCTCCAGCCTGGTTCTGTGGCTCCAAGACGAGGGCCAGCGTGGGCTTGTAAATATATAATTGGGCCTGGCCGTGCCCTGACGAAGGAAGCCAGTGTATATGCCTTAAAATTTTAATTGCTTAGGGGATTTAATTGCTTTGAGGATAATTGCTGAGCTCCCACATGGGACCTCAGGTCTCCACCGTCGTTCCCAACGCCAACGAGCTGGCCTACGCCCGCACGCGCGAACTCACCCACCACGCCGGGGAAACGCCGCTCGAGGGCGCGGACGCGGGGTTCCACAAGGACTCGCTCTACACGTTTAACGAGATTTCAAAGCACTATCAGCTCGGCAGGAGGGTCTATCCCCCGCCCCACGCCAAGATCTCCAGGCCTCAGTCTTCCACCCTTCGCATGCTGCAGACCGGGTCATATCCCAGTCTAGCCAGGGTCAGTACGTACGCGGCATCGTTCGAGCCCGATTGTCCGGATTGCGGCGAATCTTCTCCACTTTAGAACACATGCTCTGGCGGTGTCCCTCGTTTCGGGACCACGATAATCTCACCACAGAAGAAGAGTGGGTGTAGGCGCTCAACAGCTCCGACCTCACCGCTCAGCTACGGGCTGTCCAGAGGGCCCACCACGCGGCGGTCAAGCATGGCCTGCCCGTCCCAACGTAGGAGCGGCCCGCGGTGGCTCCTCCCCCGTAAGGGGTTCTCGGAGTCGCTCCTAAGGACCTAAAATAAAGTTCACTACCTGCCTGCCTGCCTGCTTAGGGGATGTATCCATAGACATTGGAATAAAATTGAAGGGAGATTAAAATATTGCGAAAAAACGTTTCCTCGCGGAGCCCGTGTACAGCTAACATGAAACGTTCGACAGAAGGATAGACTGATAAACATTTTCTGACAAGGCATTTTACTTGAAGCTTTTGCGCGTAATACATTTTGTAAAAACCAATAAATATACACATTTGTTTAAAAAAATGTGGCAGTTTCACCCGAGAGCGAAGGATTGATCGCGATAAGATGAGTTAACTTTGGGCTCGAGCTTCTCGCAAGGTGTTCTAAGAATGCGACATGGCACGTGCAGTACGCAATGAGAAAAAGTCCGCAGCAGCGTTACAGGCATTACACCTCGATGGGCCAATCACGATGACACTAACTGAAGGCTGAGGAAACTGTCCAAGTTGGTCAGCGCTAAATTTACCTGAACTCTCCTTCGCGCTCCGACCAGTGTATAATACTAAGGCCAGCTCAGAAGGCTAAATTAATATAAATTATGGGGTTTTACGTGCGAAAACCATGATCTGGTTATGCGGCACGCCGTAGTGGGGGACTCCGGAATAATTTAGACCACCGGGGGTTCTTTAACGTGCACCTAAATCTAAGTACACTGGCATTTTCGCATTTTTGCCCCATTGAAATGCGGGCGCCGTGGCCGGGATTCTATCCCGCGACCTCGTGCTTAGCAGCAGAACACCACGGCGGGTAGCTCGGAAGGCTGCGGGCAAAACAGACAGCTGCTCGGAAGGAACACGAAGTTCTATGTGCGCAATGCTAATGTGAGCAGTAGAAGCCAACACGCAACCATGGCTCTGAAAGAGCTGATTCAGCCGTGAGTGAGGGTGATCTACCTTAATATAGAGCGTAAAACAGGGTGAAAAGACAGCTCGCCCGGTCTCATACCTTACTTGAGGATAATTTGGTGAGACTAGGCTTTGACGCTTTTCCAGCTGAACGCACCGGGCATTCATGCGTGTGCCACGCATGCACATCGACACCTGGCAGCATGACTGCAGTGGCGTGAACGCGCTTCTGTGTTCTATTTTGCTATCGTAATGAAATGTATCTTGCAAATAGCTGTTACACCAACAGAAATATAAAAATTGTATTAGTTGCAACAGCCAAAATATGAAATGCAAATACAAGTCTTGGGAAGCAAAGGTGCCAAATGAAGGTGCGCAATGCACTCCCACACCAACCCTACCGAACCTACGACATAGTTGTTCTAATGTATAAACTCAAGGCCCACGAGCAACAAAGTGTTGGCGCTGAAAGTGATAGCCATCGATGTGAACTGCAGCGACCATACCTGAATCGTCAATGTGGTGCAATAAATAAAAAGCTGTAATATGGCTCAACTGCAATGAAAACTTCATATCCAGCGCGATAAGATAGCACGATCACAAAAGCGCTGAGTCAAATCTTATCCAAAGCGAAATTTAGCATAATTTCTTTCTTCTACACGAAGTAAAATTTATTCTGCAGAAAAGAATAATTATAACTCTGGTTAAAAAATTCTATTCAAAATAATTATTCTGTGTTCTTATTTTGCCAGTTAATCTGCACGGTAATCTGCACGGTTCCTCGCACACATTTTCTTCTGCAAAAATTATGGCACTATTCCTGTAGTGAGAGAAGCCGGCGAGAACCCATAGAGAAACTAATGACTGAGCTAAATGTTGAGAGTGCAATGCCAGAAACAAAATTGTTGAGGCGCACACAATTTTCTGCCTTGTGCTTTGACCAATGTGGGCTCCGCTGTAGCAGATACTGTAGGAAGTGTTCTGCAGTGTTCGCTCTTTAGCGAAAAAGTGAGTGGCAGAGCGACCAAGCGGTGGCGGCAAGAGATTTCTATGGTTCACCACTTGACTGGGACCTCCAATTGTAGCTTCTACGTCTGCCGAGCAGTTGCAATGGACATATCTCCTTCTAAAACAGCTTAACGTCATTCACGTGATGACGTTCTGTCCGCCAAGAGAAGCGCGAGACGTGTGTAAAGAGGTGGTGCGCAAAATTCCCCATGACGTCATGGCTATCATGGCAAGCTGCTGCGATGGATTTTGTGCGAATGCGTGAGTTGATTCCCAGAAATTGCACGTAAGCGATACGCAGAGAATCTCATCGTCTACGGCGAGCAGTACCCCAATGCTTTTAACAGCGAAGCGGTTCTAATCGACCATTCGCCATCTGTCTGTCCGACGGTGTCACGTAGAGCACGTAACCAGGAAAGGATGAGAGCCGCGCGGGGGAGGGGGGGGGCAGCAGGTCACGTGACCAGCAGAAGAGGAGAGATGCGCTGGGCGAGGAGGTGAGCAATGAGAGGGCGCGCGCTTGGGGGAGGAGGCAACCAAAGAGAGCCTGCGCTGGGCGCGAGTAGGAGAGGCAATTGGTATAAGAGAAGATGCTTCTCTTATATTGGGCACGAATAGCAATGAAAAAACCGCGAAATGCCACCCCGGCCCTGGACGACAAGACGTCTTTGGTCGTCCAGGGCCGGGGTGGAGACCTTGGCCTCCCACATCTCGGCGAGGAGGTTCACGTCTTCGGTCGTTATAGTCTTGGTAACGGCGTCTTCGGGGCGCCATGGGTACTCGAGTAGTAAATGAGGCAGAGTGTCTGGCACGACGCAGATCGGACAGTTGTAGGCGTGTAGTGTCGGGTGGATGCGATGCATGAGTATGCTATGGGTGTAGGTGTTGCTCTGCAGTCTTCGGAATGCGGTGCTTTCCTCATTTGTCAGTTTTGGGTGAGGTGGCGGATGCACCCTTCGTCCCAGTTGGAGGATAGCGTTATACGTGGGGGGTATATGGTCACCGCTTCCTCTGCGTCACCAGGCGGTCGGGGGTCTCGCGAGGCGGTAAGAGATTCCCAGTTGACGTGATCGCGGGCCGCGGCGTGTGCTGCTTCGTTTATTTAGAGCCCCTCGCGCCCTGGTACCCACGCGGCGAAGGCGTAAGGGAGCGGAGTGCTTCTGTTCTTCAGAATTTCGACTGCTTCTACCTAGACTCGGCCTCTCGTGTAGTTACGCACTGCGGATTAGGAGTCCGCGAAGACTGCGACTGCGGTCATGCTCGTGGTGGTGGCGAGGTCAATCGCCGCTTCTTCCGCGGTCTCCGAGTTCCACACCCTGACGCTGGCCGACGCCAGTTCTTTACCTTTCGAGTCGACCACACTCAGGGCGTAAGTGCTTTTGCCCGGGTATTTCGATGCATCTACGTAGCGATCATGTGGTTGTGCCTTCTTCGGATGGCGTTGACTCGAGCGAGCCGGCGTCCCCGATGATGCTCGAGATGCATGTTGCACGGTTGTTTGTCCAAGCACAGGGATTCTCTTATGTATGGCGGTATCTTTTCCTTGCAGTCCGCGTCGGAGATGTAGCGTTCCCCGTAGCCGAGGCGCGCAAGGACCGATCTGCCCGTCGGCGTGAGCTTAAGCCTCTAGATTTGGTTGGTCTTCTGTGCATGGTTCCACCAACTCTTGTCAGGTGTTCTGAGCTCCCATTTTGAGAAGTCGGGTGGTGGATGCCTCGGGTGGTAGATCTATGGCCACTTCGCAGTTCCTGAGAGCGAGGTACGGGGTTGCGTACGTCATTCTGCTGGTCAGTAGAGCTCAAATGACCCTCAAGGTGTCTTGCTCCTTGAAGCCACCGTGTCGATTGGCTACCCTTCTTACGATGTGTGTGAGTTGGGAGATTGTGCATTGGAGCCGTGGGAGCGTGGCGACCCCTGATTCGTCTCGGTGCCGGTATAAGCCGAGTACTCGAAGCGAGGCGACCTTCGCTATTTGGACCCCATTGAGCGTGACGCACTGGTCTGGCACTTCGCGGGTGGGAGGTCTTCCCCTCGTGCGTGCCTTTTGTACGAGTAGCTCTGATTTCTCAGGTGCGCAGTGGAGGCCGCAGATATCAAGCTGGTGCTCGATGACATCAACCGCTTCTTAGAGGCAACGTTCTTGCTCTTCTGCGCTCGTGCCTCGCGTCCAGAGCGTGTTGTCGTCCGCGCAGAAGGCGTGACGCCAGCCTGGGATGTTTTCAAGAAGCAGAGGGAGCTGGAGGAGTGCCACGTTGAATAGAAGGGGTGACAGGATGGAGCCTTACTGCGTTCCCCTGTTCGGCAGCTTGAATTCTTTAATGCGTACGTTAGACATCCCCACCGTGGCCGTCGTGAGGAAGGTACGGACATAGCCGTAAGTCTTGGAACCACAGCCGGTCTCCTCGAGGATTTGTAGTATTGCTTTGTGGCTTAGATTGTCAAATGCGCCCTTCACGTCGATGGCAAGGACGCACGAGTTGTTGTTCTTGCTGAGGTGTTCAATAAGGTCATCCTTTAGAAGAAAGTCGTCTTGCGTAGAAACAAGCTGGCGGAAGGCAGACATGGTGTCTGGATTGTACCCATTGACTTCGAGGTGCGATGTGAGCCGGTCGTGGACCAAATGCTCAAACAGCTTAGCTACGCGTGAAGTGAGAAAGATTGGTCTGAGGTTCTCGAGCGCTGTGGGCTTGTTGGGCTTGGGTATCAAGAGCACTTCCTAGTGCTTCCACGCGGCCGGTAGCACTCCTTTGTCCCAGCATGCGTTGTAATACTGGAGCAGAGCCGTCGAGGCCTGGTGGGGCAGCAGTCGTAGGTGCCTGTTGAATATCCTGTCCTAGCCTGGGATCGTGTTTCTCGTGAGCTTGAGGATTGTTGCTTAGAGCTCTGCTGGTGTGAAGGGCCGGTCCAAGTTGGCGTTGGGTCTGCCTTCGTATTCTTTGAGTGGCTGAGGGGTTGTCGCTGGTTGGGCGGGTCCATGGAGCTTGTTGCATAGTTCGCGGAGTAGGTCCCCCTCCGAGCCCTCGTAGTTGTTTGCTAATTGACGGATGTGTTGCCGTTGCGGCGTCTTGGTGGGACCTTCGTCGAAGAGAGCGCGCAGCAGGCGCCACGTTTTCTTGGTACTGAGCGTGCCCTGAACCTTATCACAGAATGCACGCCATTTGTGTCTCGCTAGCTGTTCAGCAAATTCTTGCGACTGTACTGTCAATAGGGCGATACTTTTTCTGAGCTGCGTGTTGAGTTACCTCCTCTTCGATCTCTTAAGTAGGGCCCTTCTGGGGTTGTCGTCATCAAGTTGTGTGATTTTTGTGAACTGTTCGGTGGTATCCATGATCTGTGTGAGCCAGGCGTCGATCTCTGATATGGTGGTTTCATCGTCGAGCTCGGTTCTGAAGGCCTTCTATTCCGTTAGTCTTGCCGTGCCAGTCCTGGCCCGCTGACGTTTGTGCTCGATGTCGAGTTGAACGATGTGGTGGTCACAACCAAGTGTGTCGGGGAGACAGGTCCAGATCACGTTCTTCACGTCCCGAGTAAGGTGATGTAGGGTTTCGTGTCTCTTGAGACGCTTTTTCCAACTCATAGGCCTCAGCGATTCGTTCCACAACGTGAAGCCGTGTTGCTGGCGGCGTCGTGGACTGTCGCGCCTTTCTTCTTGGTGGTTGCGTAGCCCTAGGTGGTGTGCGGGACGTTAATGTCACCTACGACGACAAGCTGGTGACCTCTTGTGCGTTTTCGGAGTTCCCGGATGAACTGATCGTAGTCCGCGAGCTGGTCTCGCGGTGGGCTGTATAGGTTAGCCACGTGATGCTTTGGTGCGACTCGCGGTCGGGTATGATTTGCACGATAGTGTTTTCAATCGTGGTGTCTTCTATCCTGTGTTCTT
>NC_051157.2:162780188-162825919 GCF_013339745.2 Dermacentor silvarum | reverse complement strand
ACGGTTACCGATGATTCCCTCCGGTGCTTCGCCACTCATCATCATTCACCCCGTGGATATGCGGTGTTTTTTCCATAAAACTAGACGTGGCTACCTACTACTACTACGACGACGACTACTACTACTACTACATACTACAGAGGAGGGACAGACCCACACCCTAAGGATCTTCGCCCCTAAAAAGTGTCCCTCAAAACATCTCGTTTCTTTCTAGGTGCAAGACAGCGGGACAAAAAATTAGCAAGATAATCCGCACCACAGCTTAGGTGCACAACGGCTGATTTGACGAAACTTGAGTACGTAGGAAAAATAGATCACACTCGGGCGTCTGGACGGGTTTCGAGCCACGAGTGCTGGCAACTCCACTAACCGCCGTGGTAAGCGCAAGTGACGCCTTGAAAATTTTCTGTCTTCATGAGTCAGATGCCCCAGTCTTGCTCCACGTTTCAAGGCATCGCATTGGCATGCAGTAGCAGAAAACCACCACCCGCATGCGGGCCTCCAAGCCTGTGACGGCAAGCGCCACTAAAAGTTACCACGTACCAAACAATCACGAATGTTCCGGCAACCTTGTGGGCCTATTCCGCCCCAGAAGGCACAGCGCACGGGGCCCTTGAGAGAGGGAGGGGTGGCTTCAGAGGAGGTTGGCTTGCCGAGGCTAGCGGAATCACGTGACGCTCCCTCCTAGTATTTTTTACCTCCATGGAGAGAACGCACGGCGGCGAGCAAACGCGACTTCCCAATGAAAGGGGAGTGGTGGGTGAGGAGGGCATCGAGGAAATCTAGAGTAGAGCACTGTACGGGCCCGCTTTACGATGCCCGAGCCCAGCCCGGGCCCGTAATACAAAGCCCGGCCCAGGCCCGGGCGTACATGACCGAGACCAGCCCGGGCCCGGCCCGGGCCCGTGTTACTCAGCCTGGGCCTGGCCCGGGCCCGGACGTTCATTACTAACCTTAGCTACGGCCCGCGTGTGCATGACCAGGCCCGGCCTGTAAGGAAAAAAATTCTGTTTTTTTTTACTTACAGATTGTACCGTATCTGTCAGCCTCACCTTCTCAAGGTTTAATCAGCTGCAGTATATAAGCAATAAAATGCCGAAATCTTTGTTTCTCCCACGTGAACATCAGTAATCCGGCCCATTGCCGGTGCTACTATTTTTCTGGTGGTGCGCATGCACTTACCTTGATTTGTACGATATGGTTCTATGATGTCATTTAGCATGCAAATATACAGGGCGTTTCACTTTAGCTGAACCAAAGTTTTAAAGATTGCCTGTGGCAGATAGCACAGTTATAATCCTTTATCTAAACTACTCGATGAGGCGGCCATTACTTCCTCGAGAAATCAAAACGCCTAATTGAAGAATTACCATATTTACGCTAATTAACGTTTTAATTAAATATTTTATGGCACATCTTTCAATCTACGAATTATAGCCGCCGAGTTCGCAAGGCGTATCCACTTGGAACGAATTCTCAGGACTAAACCAGTTTCGAGATAACAATTTTCAAAGTGTCCGACGAAATGAATCAAATCAAATCAATTTATTGTCCACTTTACATGCTGGACGGTCATTTTGGACTAAAAGCTACATATGTAGCTTGACGTGACCCATAAGACCAGGCAAGACAATAGTACAGCAAACAGTGTGCCCACATGCACAATAATTCACATATATTTCCAGCTATCGCTGAAATTCCTCATAGACGAAATAGCTATGAACGGAAAGACAAAGAATATTTGCGTCACGGCGAGTTAACAGAATTGGAAAAAGTTTTAACAGAATGCATTTTAAGCAACACTACAATAACAATACTAGCTATACAAAACAACGCAACACCAGCTATACAACATAGCATGAGACAGAATTTTACAAGATCAACATTTGCTAAGAAAACGAAACAGGATTTACATTATATACTCAGAACCATACAACAAGGCAGAATAATAATCACATCAGATACATTACAAGCAACCAAAGTGTCAGCTGAGTTCTTTCTTACTGAAATTACTGCCATTTTTGTATCTGTTCAAAGTGGATGGTAGATAATGTATTAACGACTGATGCTTATAGAGTGTTCTGAAGTATGGAATTGACCATATCTCATGATTTCTTGTGTTCACATTAATGCGACGACGCTCTAAGGAGGCTAATTGTTTTATGTAGTTCCAAGCTAATTCTTACATGGATGGCCTAATGGATGGTCAAAACGCCTAATTGAATATTTAACATATTTACGCGAATTACCTTTTTAATTAATTATTTTACGGCACATCTTTCAATCTACGAATTATAGCCGATGAGTTCGCAAGGCGTATGCACTTGGAACGAATTCTCAGGACTGAACCAGTTTCGAGATATTAATTTTCAAAGTGTCCGACGAAATGCATGGGGTTCCAGTTAACTTTTTGAGGAAAACCGCTGTTTTATGCATTGAAGCCCAAAAGTAACTGGTCTTAGCGCTGAAATAATGCCATAGTATCGACACTGGTAATAGTGCGATCGCAAAAGCGGTAACATGGAAATGGTTTGAGGAGTGGTTCTTTGTATAATTTATTTTTCCTTACGCGGAACCAATGTTCGTTTTTGCGGAAAAGAAAAAAAAGCTGAGTCGCGTACCTCAGGACGTTCATTAAAGTTTTACATCCATCCATCCATTGCACTGGCGGCGCAATGCTGAAGACACAGCGGAGATGATGGGCACCTAGCTAGTCCTGGCTTTTGGGCTAGGCTAAGCACTATCAAGTCATCCCCAGCATTTCCCGTAATTTATTTATTATTGATTGATTATTGATTAGCTATTGATTGGCTGTCGATTGGCTATCGTAAGGTATTGGCTACGTATTTGGGCTAGGCTAAGCACTACCACGTCATCCTCCGCATTTTAGGGAATTTATTGATTATTGATCGATTATCGACTAGCTATTGATTGGCTATCAATTGTCTATCGATAGGAAATTAGTCATGAAGTTAGGAAATTCGCAGGTGCAAGTTGGAATCAGCTAGCGCAAGACAGGGTTATATGGAGATCGCAGGGAGAGGCCTTCGTCCTGCAGTGGACATAAATATAGGCTGATGATGATGTTGACAGTCATCTTGCACGTGTCACTTCAGCTTGGCACAGAATGCACTGAACCATGCAATGCATAACGGTCGCGTGTGCTCGAAGGCCTACGTAGACCCTTCAATGAGCGGGCCCGAGTCTGGCCCGGGCCCGTGGCCTCAAGCCCGAGCCCGGCCCGGGCCCGCGGCCTCAAGCCCGAGCCCGGCCCGGGCCCACGGCTTTAAGCCCCGGCCCGGCCCGAGCCCGCCGACAAACGCTTCGGACGGGCCGACCCGGGCCCGTGCAGTTCTCTACTCTAGAGTCTGCGTGTGCGTGCGCGCTCTCCCATTGCGGCGCGTACGCGCAGCCCTGCCGGCCTCCGGCGCCGACTCTCCCTAGGCTCTCGCTCGCCTCTCCCCTAACGACAACGGCGTTTAGCCGCGCGTCACGTTGCTAGCGTTTTTGACAGCGGTTCTGTGCAGTCACACAAACAACGCGCACAACTGTTGTCGACGGCGGCAGCGTTTGGCCCGCGATCGCACCGAATGCGCGCGGCGTTGGTGACGTGTTTATGATTGCCGTTCACCCTATGGGCGTTGTACCGTAGCGACCATAACGCCATGGCCGCTGTGGTCACAAAATAAATGAAAACCACCGGATCATATATATTTCTCAATCTTTATTAGTTCAAATAACTAATTACACCATCACATCTTAATAGTCATAATTGGAAATACATAATTCCCACCATAGTACAGCTTCGCTGGTCTTCCATCTACACCCCAGTGGAAGGGCTGACAGTTTTTTTCCTTGTGATTCAAGCGATATCTACGGTATGGTTTATGTACCCTTTTAGTTGTAATGTGTTTTCAGCAATCTGTCAAGAAGAACTGTACTTAACGTTGCTGCGCGTGCTATCATAACTGAGTACTCTGTTTTATATGTAGAGGATAAATAACTTTATATATACCACACAGTGGCACTATTGAATGCCGTATTGTTTTTTTTTCTGCAAGTGAACTTTATTAAAACTTCGTTCAGCATTGTCATTTCTACAGTGTTTGAAACACGTATTTAACACATAGTTTCATGCTAAGAACCAAAAAGCGTATGCCTACCAGTAGGCATACGCTTTTATTACATCTTCTGTGTTTCCCCGTACGCTCTTCATTATAGCCAGGATATTGTACCTGTTTTTTTAAACAGTTTTTTGTTGTACATACGCTATTATTCACGGTTGTGAATCACTGTTGTGTGCCCACTACCGTGACACACAATGCCAGCGATAGTGGTAAGCATTACACTAATTTTATTCTGATAGCAAATATACGGTCGCGGCAGGCGCATTTTCGCCACCGTGCTATCCCAAATAAGGTGCGATTAGATTGAGCGATCAGCGTGCCATGTGTTTGTATTCACCTTATGTAGTCACCTGATGGGCATCGGCAGGTGTGCCGATGCCCGCAGTCAGACGTCAGTGCCAGTCTTCAACGGAACAGACGGCGCTGCAGCGCGGTGCAGGCTTTATCTGGTCTTGCTCTTCAGCGCAGATTGTGCTGCTATACACACCTGCGCACCACTAACAGCTGCACTGGTACCAAGAACTAGTCTGCCGCAATTATTGTGCGTAGGAAAAATGAACAGGCATAATAAATTCTTGTCATTTATTCTTAGAGGCTTCCTTCTGCTTTTGTTTGACATTGCATATCTATTACACGCAGGCCTAGCAAATTAGCAATATGGAGTTGAAAAGATCCACAACAAGACCTTTTTCGCAGTAATTTTCATCTAAACCTTGGGTACCACCAGTGCCTTCTGTACAAAAACATTTAGTGATGGTGTTGTCGCCTCTGATCTTCTGGGAAACATTAGTGATATGAGGGAACAGACAAATAAGGGGAATAAAACAACATAGCGTCACCTCAAGCTAGTTCTCGTGACAACCGGGTCATGAGTACTTGAAGATGGCAGGCATTCGCCGCCTTCAAGAACCCTTTTTCCCGAAGCTATATTCACAGAAAGTTGCGACCTTAAGTTTATGGTAAAGTGGCGGTGTTCCAACTCCAAGGATCACTTTTAAATCACGTTATGAGCCTCATGCCCTGCTGTTTCAAGCTGGATATGTGAAGCCATCTATTGCAAACCCTCACGAAAAGCGCATGTTGCCGGCGCGCAGTCGCGCAGCGTTTATCCTGGCACCTGGAAGCGAAAAGCCGAGCATATGGACAAGAAAGGCCACTCTATCTGCTTCTGCTGTTACGGTTGAAGCAAACATCATACGAAAACCGCCGTAAAGATACTGACGGCACAGGTTGGTACACTAGAGTCAAATATTATACAGGCTATATGTAGCGATGGCTAACAGCTGTGGGCTATTCCATTGGTAAGCGACAGTTATTTAAGCCTCTGCAGAATTTATTGCATGTTTTACGATGGTGGCTTCACATATTCCGTCGAAACATTAAAGGTGCTTTTCTAATTATGGCTTTTTCTCGCAGCACTCATGGACTGCATCTACACGTTCCAGGAATCATTCACGGCGCTTGTCATGTTTAGTGCGTCACACTGCAGTTTAGTGGCATTAGGAAAAAGGTGGTGCTAACAAAAAAGTCGCATGTTTCGCCCGAAATGCGAAGCATCGATTGCGATAGAAAATTAGTGGACACGAAGTAAGGATACGAATGAACTAACTTGATTTTGATTGTTTTTGTGAAGTGCAACGTTCGTCGACTATACGAAGTAAGGATAGCAGATTTATCGGCCGTATAAACTTCTAAACATGAGCATACTAACTAAATTAAGAAGCCTGTGTCACGCACGCACAAGCAAACATGAGCACATCTCACTCGGTGACCGCGGAAACTCGCTGTCAAAATTCCGCAGCGAGGAAGCGCGGCAGCAGCAGGCAGCGATTTGAACTTCGTGGTGCCTCTCGAATCACCGTGAACGAAGCCGCGAAAACAAAGAGCGCGGCGTACTCTGTGCTCGGCGCAGATGACTTTCAAGGCACAGCGGCCCTGGCGGGCGCATGCGGCCCGGGTAGAATGCGCTCACCCGCTCTATCCTCCCCCCGGAGCATTGCGTGCCGGGCGGGCGCTCGCGGCCGCTCGGGGCCGCAACACTCCATTTGCTAGTAGATACAGCGTTTGCTTTTACTATGTCATCGAAATTGCTGATGATATTACCATGCTTATCTTTCAGTGCATACATCTTGCCTTGTCCTATGCCTAGTTTTCTTCTTACTGATTTCATGCTGCGTCCATATTTTACGGCTTCCTCAATTTTTCCCACGTTATAATTTCGAATATCCCTTACTTTCTTCTTGTTGATCAGTTTTGACAGTTCAGCGAATTCTATCTGATCTCTTGAGTTGGACACTTTCATGTTTTGCCGTTTCTTTATTAGGTCCTTTGTTTCTTGGGAGAGCTTCCCTACAGGTTGCTTTGGTGCCTTACCTCCCACTTCAATTGCTGCTTCTGAGATCAGCCTAGTTACGGTTTCATTCATTAGCTCTATGTTATCTTCATCTTCCTGTTCTAAAGCTGCATATTTGTTTGCGAGCACCAGCCTGAATTGGTCTGCTTTTACCCTGACTGCCTCTAGGTTGGCCTGTTTCCTCTTGACTAATTTCACTCTCTCTCTCTTCAAATTGAGAGAAATCCTAGACCTCACTAACTTATGGTCACTGCACTTAACCTTACCTAACACTTCTACATCCTGCACTATGCTTGGATCGGCAGAGAGTATGAAATCTATTTCATTCCTTGTTTCTCCATTAGGGCTTTTCCAGGTCCACTTCCTGTTGCTGCGCTTCCTGAAGAAGGTATTCATTATTCGGAGCCTATTCCTTTCCGCGAATTCTACTAACATCTCTCCTCTTGCATTCCTAGAATCGATGCCGTAGTTGCCAATGGCTTGCTCACCAACCTGCTTTTTCCCCACTTTTGCATTGAAGTCGCCCATGACTAAAGTATACTGAGTTTGCACCTTTGTCATTGCTAGTTCAACATCTTCATAAAACTGTTCTATTTCTTCATCATCGTGACTAGAGGTTGGGGCATAGGCTTGCACTACCTTCATTTTGTACCTCCTATTCAGCTTCATTACGACGACTGCTACCCTTTCATTAATGCTGTAGAATTCATCAATGTTGCCCGCTACGTTGTTATGCACTAGAAATCCTACCCCGGATTCTTTCTTATCTGGAAGACCTCTGTAGCAGAGGACGTGGCCGTTAGTCAGTACTGTGTAAGCCTCACCAGTTCTTCTAACCTCACTAAGGCCAATAATATCCCAGGAAATGCCTGATAATTCTTCAAATAGTCCTGCTAAGCTAGCCTCACTCGAGAGGGTGCGCGTGTTGAACGTTGCCAGGTTCAGTTTCCATTGGCGGCCTGCCTTGACCCAGAGATTCTTAGCACCCTCTGCCGCGTAGCAGGTCTGACCGCCGCCTTGGTCAGGTGCTCCGCAGCCACTGGGAACTGAGGGCCATGGGTTAATTGTCGGAGTCATGAGGGAGGTAGTGGCCGAATACTGCACCAGGGAGGCCAATTCCTGTTCTGGTGAGGGAGTGACTTTGATGAAGCTTAGTGGGCCTGCCTAGTTTGGTTGCACCTGAACTAGTACGGCCCCACTAGCTCTCGGCAATATGTACTTTTTTTTCTTTGCCGGTGTCAGGCACCACTCCATGCCTGAAAATGTAGTGGAATGGAGCAGGATTCGAACTTACGACCTTCAGATTTGAAGTCGGGTGTTCTACCTCTACTCCACGCGTAATACGTAGGATGGATAACCGGTGGACCATTAGGGTTACAGAATGGATACCAAGAGAAGGGAAGCGCAGTCGAGGACGGCAGAAAGTCAGGTGGGATGATGAGGTTAGGAAATTCGCAGGCGCAAGTTGGAATACGCTAGCGCAAGACAGGGGTAATTGGAGATCGCAGGGAGAGGCCTTCGTCCTGCAGTGGACATAAATATAGGCTGATGATGATGATGATGACAGCGTTTGACCGCTGGCGCCACGCTGCGCCGCTCGCGCGTACCGCGTTTCTAGGTGGTTCCGTTCATAGAGGGCGCTCGAACGCTATCATATGGTTCGCACGAATGCAACCCTAGGAAGCGTGGCTACAGTGTGCACCCTGTGTTCTTCAGTGATCATTGTTTGGTGTCGGTTTGTTTTGGCAACCGGCAGTGTCAAAGTTCGCGAATGAACTGGGATTTATGGAAAATTAACAATCAGTTACTCTTACATAAGCCTTTTCTCAAGCGCGTCCCGGAAATTCTTATTGGCGTTTCAAGTCGTAATTCTTTATCTGTCTTTGCGCAATGGGAGATATTCAAGCAAGAAGTTAAAATGATAGCCATTGAAGAAGCTTCCATATTGTCTTTTGAGAAAAAAGGAAAATATAAAGAGTTGTGGAAGTTGCTAGATACGCTACACGAACTTGAATGCCTGCATCCTGGCAAGTACATTGAGGACATTTAGAACGTTAAGGCACAAATGCAGACAATGGACACTGAGAGATACAGAGGTGCACTAGTTCGAGCGCGTACTCGTCGGTATTTGGAGCAACAGCCTTGTAGTCGTTCGCTTGGTGATGAGCGTCAGCATGCTCTGTCGAAGCAAGTTCTCGAGATAGAGTATACCGGAGCGATTGTTAATGACCAGGATACAATAATGAAAGCGCTCACGGATCATTACGAGAATATCTTTCAGTCTCATAAAGGAATTAAGAGTGAAGCTGTAACGGAAAACTTCACTTCGTTGCTGCCACAGCTCAGTCAATAAAAATGCGATGACGTTGATAGAGACATAAATATCAAGGAAGTGGAAGCAACCATTGCTTCGCTAACTAAAGGCAAAACTCCTGGGCCTGATGGCTTGAGTGCGGAATTTTATCAATGTTTCTGCTCTATATTGGCTCCCTTTCTGCTTAAACTATGAAGAAGCTTACAGGATTGGATACCTATCTGCCACGCTCTATCAAGGGCACACAGTACTTATTCCAAAAAGCAGTGATGTAACAAAATTGCAGAAAGTTGAGGGATATCGCCCCATATCACTTTGCAACGTGGATTACAAAATATTTGCTAAGATATTAGCTAGTCGTCTTCAAGAAATAATTCGATCATTGGTGGGAGACCACCAAACATGTGGCATTAGAGAAAGATCAATTCAGACAAATATCCACGTTGCACGGTCTGTGATAGAGTGTGTGACAGAAAGTGCGGGTCAGGTTGCAATAGTTCAGGTTGATTTGGCAAAAGCATTTGATAAAGTTAATCACTGCTTCCTGTTTAGTGTTTTAGAGCACATAAACTTTGGATCTCTTCTTTTTAAAGGCATCTCCATGTGTTATGCTAATGGCACAACAAGGCTAATAGTTAATGGTTGTCTATCTGAATCTATCCACCTCAGGGCATCAGTAAGACAAGGTTGTCCCTTGTCACCTCTGTTATTCGCTTTGTACTTGGAACCACTTTGTGCACGAATTTTGAAGGATCATACCTTTCATGGGTTCAGATTGTTATCCAATGAGATCCGGGTACTTGCCTATGCAGATGACATAGCCTTCTTCTGTGCTGACAAGAAAAGTGTGGAGACTGCCCTTGCCATAACGCAGCAGTTTTGCTCAGCTTCTGGTGCAACTGTGAACTTTGAGAAGAGTTCCGGATTTTGGTTCGGTCAGTGGTGTACAATGCCAACTCGCTTCGCAGGTATTCAGTGGAGGCAAGACTTTAGGTACTTAGGTGTACCCCTCTCTCAATATCGCAATAGTAATCCTCACTGGCCAGCGGAAGTTGCAGAAGTACAACGTAAGGTTAACAACTGGCAGGGGCGGCAGTTGTCCATATTTAGCCGAGCTGAAGCTTGCAATCTGTTTCTAGCAGCTCGACTTATGTATGTCCTGCAGGTATTACACTGCTCGCGACTTAGGTTGCAAGCTTTCCATCGTGTGTTTGCTACCTATGTATGGAGCTCACGTGTTGAGGCCATGCGGCGTGATAACCTTTTTCTTCCTCTTGAGAGTGGTGGTCTTGGCCTAGTTCACCTTTTTGTTAGGCAACTTGTCTCCCGGTTATTCTTCTTACGTGATGTAAACAGTCCTTTTCTAAGAGAGATGTTACAACTTCGATTAATGAATTACCTTCCAGAAATAGTTGTGTCATCATCTGTCAATGATGCACCACCTGCTCCTTGGGGCTTCTTGAAAGAGATTGTTGAAGGCTTTCACTTTCTTAAAGCTCGCTTTAGCTTGGATTATATTTTCACTGCATCCCGTAAAGAAATTTCTGCTGCACTGATAGACACAATGTTTCCTGTTCCCCATTATCGTGCGCCTTATTTGGAATGTTGCTACTTAGATGTACTCAAGCGTGTCCGTCGAATGATCATTCCCCCGGGGATCAAAACTTTTTTCTTTAACTTACATTCGGCAACCCTTCCTGTCAAAACCTTGTTAGAAAAAAGGGGCCTGTTTCGTGCCGTGGTCTACAAACTGCCGTTTGTGTCCACATGCTGAAACGATTGATCACTGTTTTGTCGATTGTAGGGATGCCGTGTTCTTCTGGGACATTCTCCAAAGAACACTTAAAAAAGATTTAGACATCACACCAGACACAATTCGTTTCTTTTAAAGATTCCTGTGACCCACCATATGACATGTTCATAGTACTTGGTCTACATAGTCTTTGGCGCAGTAGAATGTGTGACAGGCACGCTGAACCACCGCGAAGCACTCGGTCGTTTTTTTCGGGAATCTGCTGCCTACGTCCGTAGTGTGTACGCTGCTCAAGAAACAGCGCCGGACTGGATGCCTTTATTGGACGCGTGCACATGCTTGCCTGACTTTTGAATATGTACCTGTAGCGCCTTGTTTCTTGTGTTGCTGAAGAGTCTGCTCCCATGTAATAAAGAAAAAAAAAGTGGCTGTATGGCTGAGTGGTTACGGCGCTTGCTTCGGGATCATGCGTACGCGGGTTCGAAACCCGCCAGTGCTAGAATTTCTTAATATCACGCTTTTCCACCTTTTTTTCCTCTCTGTTTGCCAGCGCGGTCGCTTGAACCCCGGTGCCACGGCGGCAGCCATGGTACCGGGCGCCGACGGGAAGCGGCGGTCGTTGGGGTGTTGCGGAGCGCAGCGTAGCAACACCCCAAATAAAAGAATACTGCTCCAGTCAGGTAGACTGCTCCCTCCCTGATAGTGAGATTATATTCGGATCATTAAAACAGTGATGCGTTTATAATACCACCGATCCCAACAGCAGGCTTGTCACCACCAGCCCAGCGTTTTCTCCGTCAACGCCTCCTCCGTTCCAACGGCGGCGGCTCGAAACATGGTACGCGCGAGCGGCGCAGCCAGCGGTCGAGCGCTGTACCTACTAGCAATTGGAAATACGCGCCCGGCCGCGACGGAAGACAGCGCGCTCCCTCCCCGCTATCTTCCTTTGCGTGCGCGAGATTGAGCCGAGATCGCCGGCTCACCCTCGCACGCTTTCACTCGCACATACAGCGCACAACACGCCGCGACGATTGTTTCACTCTTGGACTTAATACGCAACCTCACGTCGACACCGATGGGGACGGCAGAAGTGCCCCTGGTGTGTCCATCCACTTGCCATCGCAATAAAAGAAATGAAAGCTGGGTTATTCCAGCCGCCTGTCCCAAACGTGTCGCTCAGCCATCTTAGATATTGCATTAATCAATCATGGCAATATTTACCTTGGGTTGAAGAATTCTATTCTTGCTGAGGAAAACGTTCTTGTCACGTTACGGGCTTACAAAGTTTGCTAAATTCCATGAAAGACGGTCCTGGCAGAAAAATGATATGAAGGCTATTTGCCAACGAGTCATAACGTTGTCTGCCAATGCCTAATTGGTTCGTCTTCAAAATGTAAAGGAGCTTATTGGCAACTCCCGTCACAAATATTACCTTAGCAGATTGGTATTCTGACAAAAATCTACCAAATGAATCATTTGTACTGGAAAATCTACTATCGGCTTTTGTAGCGATAGCTACATTACGCGAGGTTTTTTCCCTCTTCGCCGTGGCCGCACTGAGACGTCACACCACGGCCCTCGATTCGCCAGCAACTCGGCTCGTCGCGGTTGCCGCGCGGCCATCGCTCCTGCCGTTGGTAAAACCCCTTGATGTTAGAAAGTAGCGACACGCTTTAATCTACGCCGCAACGTCCTCGCCGGCGCGGTCAACCTCCTCGTTTTCTCCCCCTCTTTCGCGGAGGCCGTGCATCCGCCACGCTGAATGGCTGCGGCGCATGATACTATCCCGTCAGGTGACCCTGACGTCACGAAAACGGCGCGAAACTTGCTTTCGCGCGCCTTCAGTTTCTCCTAAAACCCCTATATATAAAAAGTAGCGCCATCCACTTCCCTCCTCCTCCGTTCCACTATCGCGCTCGGCGCGACCAGCGCGATCGAGGCGCGATATCGACAGTGGCGCCGCCTGCGTCGGGCCTGCCGTCGCAGACGACAGCTAACGCGCTACCAGAGTAAATCCGAGGAAACTTCGATCGCGCCCTGCGGAGACGTTTTTGAGGCGCGATTTTGCTTCGTCAGTCAGTAACTGGTATTAATAATGCCGTTTTGGAAGTAGCAACGCGACGATGCGAGACGGCGCAGATATCAAGTGTGCAGCAAGCGTTTGCGCACGCCGGATGGTAAACAAAAAAAGCCTTTTGCCCTCGCCTTGTCGGTTGCGGCAACTTAAGGCGCAGCAGCATGCCATCACAACGAAGTTCTTGTCCCAAACACGTTTGATCCGTTTGTGCGTACAGCACTTTCGTCGCACAGGCCCGAGAATGGCAGTCGGAGCGCGCTGGAAAGAAAAAAATATACAAAAGCGCGACGCGAACTTCCACGTGACACGGATTGGCCAATGGGGGAGCGGAGGAGGCTGGGGCGACAGGAGGCGGCTAAGAGAGGGCGAGGAGGAAGCGCCGGGGTGAGCGCGGTGGCGGCAAGATCTAAGAATGGCGCTACTTTTATAAATATAGGGGTTTTAGTTTCTCCCGCCCGCCATGCGCTGTCCAAGTGGTGGTCGCCCTGCCGCCCCAAACGCGTGTTTCCCAAGTTTTTCCATCCTTTCGTAGGAATCTGAGCATATCGTTCTCCGTGAAAATGCCTTGCTGCTGCGCGTTTCAATGCAGCAGCAGGTCAGAGAAAGGGCTAGCATTATTTTCTATTTTCCGAGGAGAACGGAATGTCGTTGGCCGGTTCCGTGGCTCCATAACATCGGGAGAAAGGATTTCGCGCCTTCTAAGCACGTCGTTCTTTGCGAGGTGAATCTTACAGCTTTCCTTATATTAGTAGGTGAAGTTGCATGGAGATTTTAATGCTCTTTCCACAGCCGGACTCTGTTCATTCAATACAGAGCACCTATAACTGCGCATATAGTTTTTTTTTTTCAAGTGAGTCGTTTAACCTTTTTGTTGACTCTTCGTGCAGTGACAAAGCTTTTCTGTGTTCGCGCGCGTGCGTTTGTTTTCAAATGTATGTAATTTATCAGTTAATGGCTGTAACTCCTATTCTGTAATGGTGTGTGCGTGCATGTATATATGTGTGTGTGCGTGTATGCATGTGTGTGTGTAGGTGTGTACGCGTGTGCATGTATGTGTATGTATGTGTGTGCATCTGTGAGTACGTGTGTGCGCGCCAAGGAGAAATACTGTATAGTTGAAGTGGTACTTCTTTTCTAACCACCCATCGGTCCGGTCCGCAACCTTCGGTGCCGCCTAGATCATTCTGTAGTTCAGTGCCGTCAGATACGAAATACTGGCAGCGATTTTCATTGTGCGAAAACGCGTGAATAAGTATTACTTTGTTGAATTAAACCAAACAATTATCTTCTTTTCTGCACACACACACACACACACACACATATATATATATATATATATATATAAATATATATATATATATATATATATGAACTTGAGTTGGTCAAGCGAAAGTATAAAAATCAGTCAATTAACAACCGCTCAATGATATCTTGGCAGCCGCCGTGAAGTAAAAAGCCATACGCACGGAGGCGCAGTTACGTATCTGGCATGTATTATTCGCGCATGCTCATAAAGTACAAGGCACGGGCTTCTGATAATCTCCCTCACATCTGATAAACTTGACCTCTTGAAGTCTGTAAGTTAATCATCAATTGCCATAGTCTTAGAAGTTTTCGTGTGAGCAATCAGCCTCTTTTTAGAGACTTAGGGTACTCCCAGAGCTGATGGAATGCAATTTCTCGTCGTTTTATAGTGACCGAACACAAGCGCGTGTGTGAAGTTCTATGTTGGCTGTTTCGCAAACACAGCACGTATTTTGCATAGTGACATTCGTACAAAGGCTTTTGGCGCACTCATTTTGGCGAATTCAGTTTAAGCCAACTATCACATTTTTTCTTGGGTACCTTCTCTGAGCCTTTCAAGAGCCAGGATTATGAACCAAATTCTCGTTTATACTCTACGCAGCTTATATTATATGCGCCCAATATACCTCCGCGTTACGGACAACCCAAATGGCGAAGTAGCTGCGAACAGCTCAGCCTCTGCTTGGCACTCATTTTTCGGAGCGCTTGCGCTTGTATTTATCGAAGCGTCCTCAAAAAAATTGTCACGACGTTCTTTTGGAAGCGTAGTTTTGTCATGACAGTTTCACAAGGGATAAATTACCATACAACGCTTCAAAAGGCCGAATAAACAAGCGCGCGCATTGATGCTAATGCGGCTGCAGCGAGCCAAAGGACGGTTCAGCGTGCCGTGCGCACCGCGCCGGCCCAAGGAGGGGAGAAATCCAAGAATTGAGGAGGAAAGCGCGCGCGCGCGGAGGAGAGTGTCGCTACTTTCTAAGATCAAGGGGCTTTAGCCGTTGCGCGCTCGCCGCGCCCTCTGTGTGACGTCACACCGCGGGCCTAAGCCGCTATTCTGGACATTCCGCCATTTTCTTCAAGGCGTGACGTAGGCGCGACGCTTACAAAATGGCGCTCATGGCCCCGTTCTGCTTTCGTACCGTGTTGCAAATTTGACGTCTCGCCTAAGGAACTGTAATGTAGGCATTAAAACTAGCGTGGTTGATAAAGCAAAACAGCTTTCCTCCCCAGTAAACATATAAAGCAGCTAGCTCCAAGCGTGCAATTATTCCATAAACATCGTTTCTCGCTTCCGTCGTCTTCAACGTAGACTTCAACGTAGCCTTCAACGTAGACTTCAAAGCTTCAACGTAGACTTTCTAGGTGCGCCACCGTCGACTTGGCTTTCACAAGCAAAAAGTAAAGAAAAAAGCAAGCGCTTTAGGAGAGCAGGCGGCGGAGGAAAGAGTAGTTGTCGGTACTTTTCTTATATAGGAACTTTAGCAGTTGGGCGCTCGCTGCGCCCTCTGTATGACGTCACATGCCGCGATCCGCAGCTGTGATAACCGGGAGTATGGAAGGGGAGACCTCGCGTCGCCGCTATAGAGTAACATACGGATTACAAGAGTGGCCACTCGAGCCTAAAAGCGGCCGAGCTACGCAGCTTCATGCCGCCCGCTAGAGGACAATACAACACTGCCTGTCTCCAAGGGAACGCGCGTACTACTTATCTATTGTAGTAACTTTTCTATAGTGCACTATACGTCTACTTGTCTATGTGGCGTAGACGTAGGCGTTATCAACGGGATCAGCCGGCCGTAAGCGGTGGATGATAAGACTAGTATAAAGAATAACGCATCGCTACAAAATATTGGCCATGGTGTGATCAGGCAAGGCGACGCTACAAAAGATGTGCGATAACGTCTGCGTGGTCTTTGCTGGGTTCGCCTGCCAGAACGTGTCTGTCTGCTTGGCTGCTGCTTGGTAAGAAGGCCTTCATTACGTTCTTTTTTCCCTTCATTACTTTGCAAATTGCTTATGTATTTGTCACTTCAGCCGTAAGTTAACATTTGTGGCATTGTGCTGTTCGGCGCTGAGAGCTTTTTGTGTTCTTCACTTCGCGCGTGATGTTCGTGGATTGCATCAAATTATGTAAGAAACAGCAATTTGGAATGCTGAGCAGCACGTTTGCGAGAAAATCGTTTCTGGGCGCGAGAAATTGAGCCGGGACACGCCGGTATACGTAGTATGAATTTAATGCACGTGTGTTGCACTTGTGTGAAAGAATGCAGTTATGCTTAGGATCGTTATTCGTGGCGTGCGCAGATTGCTTGAAGTCTTTGTTACGAGCGCAATTAGAGAGAACTTGCGAATTGAGAAGAATGTTTGTAAGCTGTGGCTACGACGTATTCTGAATAAACACTCCTGCCTCAGTGGCGCATGCATGGCACCGAAGGTTGCTTTTTTTTTAGCTGCGACAATTGCACGTGACGCTTTTCGCGAAAGGGCGATCTGAAGTGCGTAGGTGAAAATTTCTGCGAAGGTTGGAGAGAAGACATACCAATACTTTTTTTTTCAGGTCATGCCTGCCATAGTCAAGTACTGCGGGAATTACTGCTGTGTTGCGAGGTGCAGTAACATCGGCAGGACAGGGAGAGAGCGTGGTTGGCTGACAACTGCAGTGAGCAGCCTTCATTCCTTGTTTGCTATGCAGCCCGAAACTACCAATTAATAAGAAAGGTTAGGCTTCAAAGGACGAGTGTTGTTTTCCTCTTTTATGCTAATGCCATCTTCTGCAGTTTTACTGTTCTGTGGGGTTTTTCATAGTATCGCCTGTTTATTCCTTTTGTGAAATTTATTCTGAACATGTGGCAGCTGTATTGACATGTCTCTCATTGTGCACTGCAAGTTTGTGCAGTGTACCCATCTTTTTGTGCTTGCGTTCATCGAACGTTGCGAAAAAAAAGTGTACATGTGCTTACTGAGAATGACTGAAAGATAAAGTTTCGTCTCTTGCAACACTTGTCAAGTTTATTTAAAGTGCCTGCATAAACACACAGTGGCATCGTGTGCTTGCTGCTCTGGCGGTACAGCTTACACGAAGCTACTCGATGCATGCAAGCAACGCGTTAAAAAAATCAAAATATATCCATAATATAGCCTCCGGGACGAGCACTCGCACGGAAGCAACCTTGGAGGCCGTGTACATTTTCTTATCGCAAGAAGATAGCCTTCGAGATTGGTTTTCCTGCGGTCCCAATCTCTGAGTCTGCGTAGATTCCACAGACCCGCTAGGTGCGCTGCGAACCAAAATCGGCCGCAGGGGCGTATGGAAGTGTCCTCTCTTATCCTTGTATGTACTCTATGTCGCCGCAGCCATAGTTGAGGCCGCAGTACGGAGGGCGAGAAGTCGGCCAGCCTGAAGGAGGCCAGGGATCGCCTTAGAAATGAAGTGAAGAGGGGACAGCGCGCTGAAGAGACTCAAGAGGAGCGTGCCGAACGGTTGGCCAAACTCCGTGAAAGCGGTGCCGCTGGACGCCTAAGTGCAGCCAGGGGTCTGTAGCTATCGCTACTCGACTGGGTTTAACCAGAGCTTACCACAGCCAATTTTAGAGAGTCCACATTTTACAGGATATCTCCAGTTCACTATATTACACTAAATATACTGAAGCGTCAATACACGGCAGGAATTGTTTTCCATAACGTGCCAAACAAATGAAAATTTCACTCCTGGCCCACCTTCATGCACAATTTTCACAATGATGTACTGCTCGCAAAATTATAACAGAAATTGACTTGGATAGGCAGTCCTTTTGTCGTTCAATTTCCATCATAACCTCATTAAAATTTTTCTTTTAGGTGAGATTAGATTTGTATTTTGTGCACGGCAGCACAGTTTCATTCTACCACATCAGCGCGAAGCGCAGTAGCCGTCTTGCTTGAGACATTCGGCGCGACACTTTGGCAGTTTCAAGCCACATTCCTCAGCACGTGAGAGGGCGCGATTGTTGCCTAGTCCTACTAACAAATATAAAATTTATCCTTTTCTTTTTCTCCCAGAGTGCGCGAGCACAAAAGTCGGGCGAGAGCTCTAATAATTTCGTATCTTATCTTGTCGTGCTTTTTTTATTAGATAGCAGTTATATGTAAACTTCACGCGATTTCTTGTCACTGTGAGGTTTGGTATAAAGTCCAAGTGTGATAAGATGGAGGTCGCGCAGCGTATGCTGTACGTGCCAGGGCAAGCATGCGAGTGTAGGCCTAGAACGATGGTAGTTTGATGTGCGCGGGTTTCTTGCTGGCGCCAAGTAGGGGGAGGTGGCAGGATAGCGGGCTACTCTTTAAGTCCGGCCGCGGCGGAGCGAGGCCATGCGCTTCATATCTTAAAGGTGATCTGCTGTAGTTACAATGGCTGGCGCGCCGAGGTGGCTGTTGACTTCGTGTGCCCTATTTCTCGTCCGCCTAGTTCGCGTTCAACCGTGAGGCAGCATGACGGAGAATTCGCCTGCCGCTTCTGCCGCTCTTCATCACTCCACCATTCAGACAGCGAATGTTTGCTGTCTTCGAGTGAATCTGTTCATGTTTCATCATGCGCGCGTGACACCACATTTGTTAGTTTAACTAGTAAGCGAATGTTTAGTGTAATCTATAAGGTTGATAAAACTACAATATTTGCTTCGCGTAGTTGTCCAAAACTTTGCTTTCGCTATCAAAGCTTCTGTTTTCGGACGGAACTGCGATTTTTGTTTCACATCACAAGTTACACGCCTGTCTGGGATGTTTGAAAATGCCCATCTAAGAGCGCTACATTGAGAAACTTTCGTGCACATGTAGCATTTATACAGGACGAAGAGCTGAAAACAGTACCTGGAGTTCTTCAGCGCGCTGTAGCACTCACAATGTGATGAAACTGTGTGTATGGGCCGGTAGAGAAATGCTTATGTTGACCCAAAGTGACGCTAATGTCATATTAAAGGCAGCTTCAGAATCAACGTCGTCATCCCCATCATCATGGTTTGCTTATATTAATGTGCAGTGCAAGATTCAAGATTCATTTTATTTCTCCAAGAGAAAAAGGCCCGGGACAAAAAGCTGCCTTGAAGCAGCTTGACGGGGTCCGGAGCCCATTTACAAAATGGCAGCAGTGAAGGGAAAAATACAATTTCACATACATCATGAATGAAGGAACCGTGCACAATGCAGAATTACAATTAAACTAAATGCAAGACAAAAGTAAAATTCAGATATACAATGCACTGATAGTAAAAAAAAAAACTCTCAAAACAGTAGTATAGTAGAAACAGAATGTTTAAAACATGATTGCAATTCCACACTACAATATAGTAAATTATGTTCAAACAAAATACATTGCAGTATTTTTCTTTTACACCGTGGCAAAAAATATAAAAAGAATACCCTAATTTTGGTTTGAGCCCACCACATGCTCAAAAAATTGCTGAAGAAATGTTTTTTTTAGGATCATATTTTCTGTGTACCATTTGTTTGTTTTAAGGGTGTTCGGAACCACGAAATGCAACATTTCGTAGCCATACGTTGCGCGAAGTCGGCGTAGATGCCATTTCTCTTTGCGTCTGGTGCTTGTATGAGTGTGTGATGACAGTTGGATTATGAACTTAGCCCGAGGTAAGATCAAGTTATTCAAGGCGCGAAGTATAGTAAATCACGCTAGATGATGGATGGGAGATGTTCTATGTTTAATAAACAATGTTCCGGTATGAGCTAGGTAGTCTGAGCCAGAAATTATGCGGATAGCTTTTTTTGCAGAAGTAGTTGTTGGTTTAGATGCATGCGAGCCGCACTTCCCCACACAAGATGACAGTGGCTTATTTGAGAATGAACTAGTGAACGATATATTTATTTTTAACTTTCACGGGAAACAAGTCGCGACCTCGTGAAAGAGCTCCTACAGATTTTAACAAGTTTAAAAAAAGATAACGGAAGGGATCTGCCCATTTGAGATGATCGTAAAATATAACGCCAAAAGATTTATATTTACTTACGATTTCGATTACGTAGTCTCTAATGAGCAGTGGGATTGATATCGTAACATTACGATTTATCAAACGAAAAATAACCGCCTTTGTTCTATTATAATTAATCTTTAAGCTGTTTACATGTGACCAGTTATGCTTCTAATGTGATGTTCGCTTCAAACAGGAACTCATGAGATGAGTTTCCAGATAAAAATAAACTAGTGTCGTCGGCAGATATTATATATTTAGCTTTCTTGGAGATATGGACGAGATCGTTTATAAACGCGTTAAAAATGAACGGACCTAAGATGCTGCCCTGCGGTACTCCGCATCGTATATATTCAAAACTGGAGCTACAACCATCGACGCATACGGATTGCTGCCGCTTTTCAAGGTATGACCCTATCAGCTTAAGCGGATTGCCTCGTGTACCGTATGCATAAAGTTTATCGAAGAGTATGCCATGATTATTACCGTCAAACGCTCTGCTTAAATCAACAAAAATGCCCAGTGTGAAAAGTTAATTTTCAATGTTTCGGAAAATTTGTTCTTTTTGTTTAAGTAGCGCAGGTTCTGTAGATAAGCCTTGTCTAAAACCAAATTGGGAATCTGTAAACAGGCGATTATCATTAAAGTAATTTTCCAAACGCTTGAGCAAGATTTTTTTCAAGTGGTTTCGAGAAAATCGGCAGAATCGATACTGGAGTTGGAGGAGTCTCCCATATTTTTTCTGAAGAACCGTCTCCTGTGCCCAACGAACTCAACGCTATATTTCAGCGAATCTTCTTGTTTTATTTTGTAAACTCCAACTCCATCTTTGGTACAGCCATGAAAATTCGAATTGTATTGGCTAGTAAAAGAAATGTGGGCCGCTTGCACTAGTGGTGCAAGGCTGGAGTAAACAGCGGAGCTGGGGATCGATGTAGCTTCTTCCAGGTTTTAGTAAGCTTGGCTAGTAAAAGCTTTGCTAGGAAATGCTAAGTGTTGCTAAGCACGGTATTCTGAATCGGCTCGCCGCCGACGCGCGGATTATCGCTTGGCCGCGCGACGCGCTTCAGAATGAGCGGCTTCTTCTTCGGGTATCCGGATCTTCTTTGGTCGTCTATCTACTCGTCACAGAGTCAACGACAGTTCTGCCACCATCGCGGCTACGAGTTTTATCTCCACGGTGACGCCACGGCCAAGCTGCGCCTCCACACTTGCCGGGGCGTGGCTGGTCGAAACTTGCTGAGCCGGCGCCCCTCACGGACACCGCGCGCGTTCGGCGCGAACGCGGACAGGGTCGGCAGCAGCTCTGCGAGTTGCCTAGTTGGTGCTGCTACAATTACTTTCTCTCTCTCGCTCTCATTTTCTCTTTCTCTCTCCCGAGCATAGCGCGCGCCGCGCGCATGTTCCCTCTCTTTAATGTCCCAAGTCAAGGCAACATCTTAACGGCTCGGAGAGGAGGCGAAGCAGACGACGCTCCGCGAGGGGGTTGCTAGACAACGCGCGGTGACCTCATCGCCAGGCGCAGTTTCAAATGCGAATGCATTTCCTAGTCGGGGCATGTCAGGCGTCTGTCGGTGTCCGCGCGCCGGCAGGTGTTATCTCTCCGCTCTTACTCCCTCTCCCATAGCAACAGCTGCGGGCGCGCGCGCTTATCCTCGCCCCTAGCAACCGGAGCAGGTGTTGCGGGCGGAGTAGCGGAGAGTGGGTGGAGAGGAGGAGCGCTTTCTGGCGTGTGAGGGCGCTCGCATCGCGGGAACTCGGCGGAGCTCCCGCGTGTGTGGAGATAGTGTAGTAGAGGGTAGGTACAGTTAAAGCCCCTATATATAAAAAGTAGCGTCACGCTTTGAAGAATGCCGCCGCCTCCTCGTACACCCTGTCCGAGGCCGACGCCGCGTCGGTATAGGCCTAATGGCATCACGTGGACCGTCGCGCCGCCGGGCGCTGGCTGCGTTTGTTTACGATCACGCTCCATCGCCATTTTCGCCCGAGAAGCGTCTACCGACTGGCGAGGAGCACGACGATAGCGGCGAACACCGTCGGCGATCGTCGAATCTGATCAGCGGCGAAAGATAAACAAGTGCACGTGTTTCGAGCGGTGTAGGCGGCGCAACGGTCGAAAAAGGAGCGCGAAAGAGAGGAGAAACGAGGAGGAGGGAAGGCGGAGGAGGAGAGTGTCGCAACTTTTTTATATAGGGGCTTTAGGTACAGTGCTTCGCCGCTCCTTCTCTCGCCGTTCGCTCTCTCTCCTCCCTGAGCCCCACTCTCCCGTTCGCTCGCTCGCACGTATATATAAATGGAGTGAAGCGCGCGCCTCACTCTCGACCGTTCGCTGTTTGGGCGCCTCTCAAGGCGATGGCAGAAGTCGGTGAAGGCGAATGTCTGACGGCAACGGTACCCCTAGCAAGAAGTGTAATACAATGCAACCCGAGCATTACACCTCTCGCTGGAGGTGACGTCACTGCAGTAGCTTCAACGTCATCATCAACCGGAGAAGAAGAAGCGGAAGACAAGGCTGCGAAGCGAAGAGCGCGTGATGCCGAACGCAAGCGAGCGAAGCGAGCTGCCGATACCGAACTCCGTGCTCGGGAAGCCGCTGCGAAACGCCAACGCCGAGCGGAAGATCCGGAAATGTGTGCTCGATACGCCGCTGTGAGACGTCAACGGCGAGCCGAGAACGCTGAAGTTCGTGTTCGAGACGCGGCGGAGAAACGTCAACGGCGAGCCGCCGATCCTCAAGTGAAGCGGCGCGAGGCCGAGTCCAAGCGGCAACGACGACAGGCTGATCCCGCTGCCGCCCGCGCTCTCGATCGCGCCACGAAAGCGGCGGCGCGCGCTCGGCATTTTACGCAAAGACCCTTTCTCAAAGACCCTTTGACTGTACACTTTAGCGACCACAAGGCTGTGATTATGGCCGTCATGTACAATTACAACACAAACAGGTGCTGATCAATGTGTAAATAAATGGTTACGGTACAAATCCTCGTCTCGTCATTAATTTACGCCATTAAAATTACTACGCCGTGTACTCTCGGCGCAAGAAATGCATTCGCATTTCCTCACGATTCCCTTCGTGGAGGTGGGGGCAATTTTTTTGTTCGCACTACGCGGCCTAAGCAATAGCTTAAAGTGACATTAATAAGAAACAAGAAGTTCAGCTGGCATAAAAGAGAGACCTTCAGGAATACATGCAGTTTTGTTGGGTGCAAAAATATCAGCTATTAGCTGAGAAATTCGTAAACAAAGACCAAATATCTCTTCCTCAATTTCTCTCACCCCAGATTTGGCGCTGAAGCAGTCTCGTTACAGATTTCATTGCTATCAGCGAATGAGAATGCGCCATGATACGTCACCGCTTGCATAAACGGCCGAGGCGCTGACTGCATCATGGCTGCATGGCCGCTGCGTTAGCGTTCGCCGCGATGGATACCGTTGCTGCCGCTGAACCTTGCAACGAAGAGCTCGCCAGGGAAGCAGGACTGCATTTCAGCGATATTCAGTGAAACGGAGCGCGAAATGATCCTCCGTGCTCGTGCGGTAGGTCTTTGCGCATGCGATGGCGGTGAGCCGCCGGCTGAGCCGGCGGAAAGCAGAGCTTCGTTTTCGTCGACGAAAGGCGTGTGTCCGGTCCGCCAGGCGACGATGTTCCCGACAGAACAAGCGTAGAAAGTTGCACAGGCACTCGGTATAGGTATTTCGTGGCTTTATTTAATGACATTCAGCACTCACCGAGCTGCCATTTTGCTGCTGCAGGGGCTCCGGCAGGGGGTTTAATGAAGGCCGCATTGAGGGAACATCTGCTCGAGAAAGGGCTGGCTTCTGGGGCACGCCAAGATACTTTCCGAGGGCAGGATTATACACATAATCCGCGGGCGAGAAATGCGAAGAGCACTCCATTGGTTTCTCTGGCTCTTTTGCCGTTTTATCATCGGCAGAGCACTGAGCCATTGCGAACGCCGGGGAGCCGGGGCTCACCGCGCAACACCACATGAAAGGACACAATCGTGTCAACACTGCCGCTGCCCCTGAGCAAGCCCCTTGGTCGATTTATACAGCCCTCAACAGTACACACACGAGGCATTTTCTGGCTGTTTCCCGCGAAGTCAACGTTTTTCTAGTCACGCAACACGCAACCAAACACCGTAGAGCGGAACAGGAGCGCGCGACGATGATGGACCAAAAAAATGTCACAGTTTCGTCCTAAGGGCGAAGCAATGAATGCGATAGCAACACAGCAACACAGCGGCTTTGGTAGCAATATGAATTGTAGTAAACATGAGCCGATTAAGTAAGCAGGTGTGCTGCGGCGTAAGTAGACCGACATGAAGAGAGACTCGATGACCACGAGAAGGCGCGTGTGAAACGGTGGTGTTGATGAAAAGCGCTTCCCGTGGGCAGCGCGTGCGAAGGGACACACCTGTAGCGCTGCACTGCCGATCCGGGCAGCATTGCATGTGTAGCGTGCGTTAGAAAATGTGGCCCGACTATTACTAACTGAATGAACAAGCGTGGTGTGAGCACGCACAAACAAACGTGAATAGATCACACTGAATGACTGCAGACAACGACTGTCAAAACGCTGGCAGCAAGCGCATATATACGCCGCAGCGGCGAAGGTACGTGCGGTCTTTCGCTTCAACGGAAACTGAGCGGCGAATGCACGGCGCATAAAGGTCGCTCTGACCTTTATGCGCCGTGCATTCGCCGCTCAGTTGGGGAGATAAGAGACCGTGCGGGCGAGACGAGCGCGGTTGTTGGCAGAGGAGAAGTGCGCCCCCCCCCCCCCCCGCTCCCTCCGGCGCTGGCTTCCGGCTTCCTTGCTTGCGCGTGGGAGATTGAGTGCGTTCGCTCTCCGTGATAGCGCGCGTCCCCGCACGCTTCCGCTCGGGCATACGGCGCGCGGCGAAGATTTTATCTATACGGAACCTCACGGCGACGCCGACGGCAGAAATCCGGTTGAAGTGTCCATATAATTGCTATCGCAATAAAACGAAACTACGAAACTATCACAACCGGATGTATCGCCCTGCCATTTTTTCTGCCATTTTGCGCTAAACTTCTACTTCCTCGCTTGAAACGGTTTAAAAAGTTGGCAAATGCTGTTTGTATACGTTTAAGGTGTATTTCATTTTGCGTTTTATTAACAGCGATAAATCGCTCTCGACCAAGCGCGACCGGCCGGCGTTTGTAATCTCCGACGCCACAAACGTGTAGTGCGGGAAATTCGAAGGGGCGTCAGCACCTATCCTTCAGTTCTTTGCTATTTTATCGCTTATTAAACATCTTTTAGCCGTAAGAATGGTATAACTGTGATTGTGATATGATAATCTGCCATTAAAGCTCAACTTCCGGTTTCTCTATAACGTCCCTTTAAACAGCTCCGCTGTTAATAGTTGAAGTCAAATCTGTTTTCCAAAGCGACGTTTTTAGTAGGTTGCTCTATATCATCCATCTGGAATAAATACTCCACGCCTGCTAGTCTTCTCCCAGGCGCGCTCTGGTGTGTGTTGTAAAGTTCCTTAGGCAGGTGTGCAGAGAGGAACGTAGGAAAAAAAACACAGGAAACTATAAAGGACTTGAACTAACAGATTGGTCGTCAGAACTCTCGGCTCCTTGCGTGTTTTGGGATGAATGACAGAGCACAACACAAAGGGAAATTTTATAAAAACTATGGCAGAGCACATGTGATAATGACTGTCGACGGTAATGCGAAAAGCAATCGAGCGATGTGTAACGACACACCGGGTGTTTGAAGTCACGTTTATTTAACACGTGTAGTGGTAAATCTCTGACATTCGTTGCTTCGACCCTAAGGCGCATACTTTGATATCGTTCCAATTTTCAATGGCCCTATTTTGCAAGCTCAACCATGAGGGGTGCGCCATGACGAAGACTGTATGACACCGACGCAGAAAAGATGGGATGGCGAAGAAGGAATTATATCACGGCACGACAAATGCGGTACGACAACGGCATGACGAGGATGCGATGTAATTTCCTAACTATGACGACGGTGTAACAAGAGTTACAACGGCGACATGAGGAAAATGAGATGACGACGACTGAATGGACAAGGTGGCATGACGCCGATGATGTGACGACAGATGCATGATAACATCTCTCTGACGACTCTGCAATTACGTCGATGAGGTGAGGCGACAAAATCACGATTAAATGACGAAAGCATGATTACGATAGAATGACTAACAAGGAAGGACGTCGATGGATCGGCGAACGTGGTATGACGACGACGGGATGACGACAATGCGATGGCGTTATTGAAGTGATGACGATGGTGAAATGAAAGCGTGACGGCGATGGCATGAGGAGAGCCGGGTGTCCAAGTTGTAATAACGAAGATGCAATGACCACGACGGCATGGCAACAAAAGCATGACAACGATGCGATGACGGCGATGGCGTGACAACGGCATGACTACAATAGATCATGATGAGTGTATGATAACAATTATGCAACAATGTCTGCAACAATGTCTGCATTACGACAGCGGCATGACGAGAGTCGAATGACTGGAATGGTGTGATGACAATGGCATGAACATGACAGCCTGACGACGACGGTCCTACAACGGATGCGTGTTAGCATATGCCTGACCATGACCGCATGACAACGGCAGCATAATCATGACCGAATGACGAGAGTAAGAAAAAGATAGAATGAAGAACTATTGACGTCGATGGAACGACGAAGGCGGTATGACCCCGATGACACTACGACTACGTGCTGAAGTAATGCAATGGTAAAACCATAGCGTCACGACGACGGCATGGCCATGATTTCGTTACGACGATGGCGTGATTGGACAGAATGACAAGACCCGGATGATAAAGCTAGAATGACAACGACGCATTGTCCACGGCGGCATCACGACAATAGGGCATCACTGCAACGCGGCAATTAAACAACTTCGATTAGTGGATCACAGTAGAAACAATGACGACGGAAGCATGACGAGAGTCGCATCACGACGCTGAAATGACTACTAAACGAACACAACGCCATCACGATGATGGTTTGACAAGGAATGCATGACAAGTGTGTGATGACAATGGCGTGATGAAGACGGGACGACGAGAGTCGGATTACAGAGCTAGAATGACCACGATGCAACGACCACGACGGTGTCACAAACACAAGCCCGTGCCTAGTGACCCAACCTATTAGACAACTTGGGTCACTGGGTGCGGGTTAAAAGGCATGATGACGACGGCGTGATGATCAGCAAAATCAAGAAGCTGGATTGACGATGATGGATTGTCCGCGACGGCATCGCGACCAGGAGCACATACCTAGTAGCCCGCGCAAGTACACAACTTGGGCCACGGGTTGCCGTAAGAGACCAGATAGATAGATAGATAGATAGATAGATAGATAGATAGATAGATAGATAGATAGATAGATAGATAGATAGATAGATAGGCTGAAAGCGGCTGAAGTATATGTGCATGGAATGCTATTCGCAATTTTTGTCAATGGTACGGGGCAACCCAGTCAAGCCCCCACGCGCTGAGAAAAATCGCGTTATATTGTCATAAAACCTACGGAGAAAACCCATTGGCCGTCTACACAGACGCAGCACAGTACCCCAACGCATGGGAAGCATATGCCATCTGCGGCACAACAGGCCCAACATCGGTCAACAGTGCCAAAATCGCTGCGGCAGTGACCATACGAACCAAACGGAAAGAAGTGGCAGATGAGGCAGCTATAGCTCTAGCCATTGTCTCAACAAGCTCTCGGATCATCTTCATCATCAGCATCACCATCATCCTCATCAGCCTATATTTATGTCCACTGCAGGACGAAGGCCTCTCCCTGACATTTCCAATCACCCCTGTCTTGCGCTTGCTGATTCCAGGTTGCACGTGCAAACCTTATAACTTCATCTCCCCACCTAGTTTTCTGCCGTCCTCGACTGCGCTACGTTTCTCATTCTGTAACCCTAATTGTACACCGGTTATCCATCCTACGCATTACATCATCTTAAGTGATTCCAAAATGACCATAAGCAACATTGCAAAAGGCCCAATAGTGACACCAACAATGCCAATCCTCCAAGGACAGCACTTCTACACGGAAAGAAGAACAATAGAACCGGTATGGTTCCGGGACACGCGGAGAACAGGGGAGCGAAGCGGCATATCAACACTCTCGAGGATTTGTCAACCAAGCGATGAGCCCATCAGACCCCTGACAACCCAGCGAAGGCCTATACACATGCGATGACATCACCACAATATTATCGTTTTAAAAAACCAACAAAACCTCCATCACACGATCGCTCACCAAACGCCAAAAAATCACATGGTGGTGACTACAAACCATCATCATCATCATCATCATCAGCCTATATTTTATGTCCACTGCAGGACGAAGGCCTCTCCCTGCGATCTCCCATTACCCCTGTCTTGCGCTAGCGTATTCCAACTTGCGCCTGCAAATTTCCTAACTTCATCATCCCATCTGGTTTTCTGCCGACCTCGACTGCGCTTCCCATCTCTTGGTATCCATTCTGTAACCCTAATGGTCCACCGGTTATCCATCCTACGCATTACATGGCCTGCCCAGCTCTATTTCTTCCGCTTAATGTCAACTAGAATATCGGCTATCCCAGTTTGTTCTCTGATCCACACCGCTCTCTTCCTGTCTCTTAACGTTAGTCCTAAGATTTTTCGTTCCATCGCTCTTTGTGCGGTCCTTAACTTGTTCTCGAGCTTCTTTGTTAACCTCCAAGTTTCTGCCCCATATGTTAGCACCGGTAGAATGCAATGATTGTACACTTTTCTTTTCAACGACAGTGGTAAACTCCCAGTCAGGATTTGGTAATGCCTGCCGTATGCACTCCAACCCAATTTTATTCTTCTGTAAATTTCTTTCTCGTGATCAGGGTCCCCTGTGAGTAATTGACCTAGATAAACGTACTCCTTTACAGACTCTAGAGGCTGACTGGCGATCCTGAATTCTTGTTCTCTTGCCACGCTATTGAACATTATCTTTGTCTTCTGCATATTCATCTTCAACCCAATTCATACACTTTCTCGATTAAGGTCCTCAATCATTTGTTGTAATTCGTCTCCATTGTTGCTGAATAGGACAATGTCATCTGCAAACCGAAGGTTGCTGAGATATTTGCCGTTGATTCTCACTCCTAAGCCTTCCCAGTCTAACAGCTTGAATACTTCTTTTAAGCATGCAGTGAATAGCATTGGAGAGATTGTGTCTCCTTGCCTGACCCCTTTCTTGATAGGTATCTTTCTACTTTTCTTGTGGAGAACCAAGGTAGCTGTGGAATCCTTGTAGATGTTTGCTAAGATATTCACGTATGCCTCCTGTACTCATTGATTACGCAATGCCTCTATGACTGCTGGTATCTCTACTGAATCAAATGCCTTTTCATAATCTATGAAAGCCATGTAGAGAGGTTGATTGTACTCCGCAGATTTCTCGATTACCTGATTTATGACATGGATATGATCCATCGTAGAATATCCCTTCCTGAAGCCAGCCTGTTCTCTTGGTTGGCTGAAGTCAAGTGTTGCCCTGATTCTATTGGAAATTATCTTGGTGAATATTTTATACAATACTGAAAGCAAGCTAATGGGTCTATAATTCTTCAGTTCTTTAACGTCTCCCTTCTTATGGATTAGTATAATGTTGGCGTTCTTCCAGCTCTCTGGTACACATGAAGTTGTGAGGCATTGCGTATAAAGGGCCGCAAGCTTTTCAAGCATGATATCTCCTCCATCTTTGATTAAATATACTGTTATTCCACCTTCTCCAGCAGCTTTTCCCCTGGTCATGTCTTTCAAGGCCCTTCTAACTTCAGCGCTAGTTATAGAAGGAGCCTCTGTATCCGGTTCATCACTATTTTGAATGAAAATAGCTTGGCTGTTTTGGGCACTGTACAGGTCAGTATAGAATTCTTCCGCTGCTTTTACTATGTCATCGAAATTGGTGATGATATTACCATGCTTTTCTTTCAGTGCATACATCTTGCCTTGTCCTATGCCAAGCTTTCTTCTTACTGATTTAATGCTGCGTCCATATTTTACGGCTTCCTCAATCTTTCCCACGTTATAATTTCGAATATCCCTTACTTTCTTCTTGTTGATCACTTTTGACAGTTCAGCGAATTCTATCTCATCTCTTGAGTTGGACATTTTCATGTTTTGTCGTTTCTTTATTAGGTCCTTTGTTTCTTGGGAGAGCTTACCTACTGGTTGCCTTGGTGCCCTACCTCCCACTTCAATTGCTGCTTCTGAGATCAACCTAGTTACGGTTTCATTCATTACTTCTAAGTTGTCTTTATCTTCCTTTTCTAAAGCTGCATATTTGTTTGCAAGCACCAGCCTAAATTGATCTGCTTTTACCCTTATTGCCTCTAGGTTGGCCTGTTTCCTCTTGACTAATTTCACTCTCTCTCTCTTCAAATTGAGAGAAATCCGAGACCTCACTAACCTATGGTCACTGCACTTAACCTTACCTAACACTTCTACATCCTGCACTATGCTTGGATCGGCAGAGAGTATGAAATCTATTTCATTCCTTGTTTCTCCATTAGGGCTTTTCCAGGTCCACTTCCTGTTGCTGCGCTTCTTGAAGAAGCTATTCATTATTCGGAGCCTATTTCTTTCCGCGAGTTCTACTAACATCTCTCCTCTTGCATTCCTAGAATCGATGCCATAGTTGCCAATTGCTTGCTCACCAACCTGATTTTTCCCCACTTTTGCATTGAAGTCGCCCATGACTAAGGTATACTGAGTTTTCACCTTTCTCATTGCTAGTTCAACATCTTCATAAAACTGTTCTATTTCTTCATCCTCGTGACTAGAGGTTGGGGCATAGGCTTGTACTACCTTCATTTTGTACCTCCTATTCAGCTTTATTACTACAACTGCTACCCTCTCATTTATGCTGTAGAATTCATCAAAGTTGCCCGCTATGTTGTTATGCACTAGAAATCCTACCCCGGATTCTTTCTTATCTGGAAGACCTCTGTAGCAGAGGACGTGGCCGTTAGTCAGCACTGTGTAAGCCTCACCAGTTCTTCTAACCTCACTAAGGCCAATAATATCCCAGGAAATGCCTGATAATTCTTCAAATAGTCCCGCTAAGCTAGCCTCACTCGAGAGGGTGCGCGTGTTGAACGTTGCCAGGTTCAGTTTCCATTGGCGGCCTGTCTTGACCCAGGGATTCTTAGCACCCTCTGCCGCGTAGCAGGTCTGACCGCCGCCTTGGTCAGGTGCTCCGCAGCCACTGCGCCACTGGGAACTGAGGGCCATGGGTTAATTGTCGGAGTCATGAGGGAGGTAGTGGCCGAATACTGCACCAGGGAGGCCAATTCCTGTTCTGGTGAGGGAGTGACTTTGATGAAGCTTTATGGGCCTTCCTAGTTTGGTTGCACCTGATCTAGTATAGCCCCACTAGCTCTCGGCGATATATTTTTTTTTCTTGCCGGTGTCAGGCACCACTCCATGCCTGAAAATGTGGTGGACCGGAGTAGGTTTCGAACTTACGACCTTCAGATTTGAAGCCGGGTATTCTACCTCTGCTCCACGCCACTACAAACGAACTCCTACCCAAATCCGCACATATATGCACACATAGATCCCGACCAAGTAAGCCCACTGTGCTGATTCTGTGGGGAACTAGCAACACTGAATCACATAATATGGTACTGCCACGAGGACAAGCCTCCTCCTAACCTCAAGGCCTCTCCCTCGCCTGAAGCATGGATACCTATGCAGTTCGGGCCTGGATACCCATTTCCAGGCCATAGAACGAGCTAAAGAGGTCGCCATCAAATATCGCTTGATGGTCATCTGGCCAGCCTGAAGAAATCAAGCCTAATAAACCCACCTAACACTAACGAAATAAAGTTTTTTCTACCTACCTGCCGAAATGCGCGTGCTGACTGTCTAGCAAGACAGCAACTGCGGTTTTCGGCGAATTAGTAACACAGACCTCCCAGTATGCCGAGTGTGACGGAGTGGCCCAATTAATAAATTTCTATCAAGCTTAAAAGAACAATCAAAATAGGTTCTGGATATAAGTTCAACGAAAATACCGAGGTCCCCCTGGAGTAACTTGTGCCATATTTTTAGGAGGAGTACCTCGTAAAATGCCAAAATCATGCACAAATTTGTGCTAAAGGCAAAATTTTGGTTTGTTGGCATGTTGTTTCAACCAATTTAAACAATGCATTGGTATCTAAGCAACTTTAGTGGAACTTAAGCTTTGGGACAAATTAGTATAATCAATACTATAAGAAATTGATTTCTCCTATAAATAATAGGTCAAGTTGGTGTACTTTTAACAGATTTGGGACTCGTGTAAATGGCTGTTAGTGAACGTGACATCAATTCAAGCACACTTTCATTTGATCATGCCAAAGGTGCAGCCTGATCTCGCACGTCAAGCCGAGAAACCACGCAGGTTCTCACTCTTCATGGTGAAGCATGATTTTAGGCAAGTGGAAGCGGTAGAATGCCGCGCTTTGTCGTTAAATGTAAAAAAATCGTATGTTGCTAGTGTTTTTAGCGAAACCACTGAAATTACACATCTAAAATTTGGCACGCAGGCTCCAATATATCTACATCTTTAGACACAGTTTTTTTATGCTGTCCAATACTTTTTTCGCAAAAGTCCTTTCGTTCACAAGTGCTACATTGACTAGGTGTGTGGTGTAAAACTGTCGCGTCAAAGACGGACGGATCGTGTGCATTTTGCATTCTTGTGTTAAATGTGCTGCGCAGCATCTTGTAGAATATATTTTTTATATGTTGTGAAAGTAAAAGCGATAGCAATTATATGGACACTTGAATTGAATTTCTGCCGTCGCCATGATGTTGTGTATAAGGTCAAAGGGCGTTAACATCCTTGCCACGTGCCGTATGCTGTATGTGCGAGTGAAGCGTGCGAGGGTGAGCTGACATTGGCGGCTCAATCTTGCGTGCGCAAGGGAGGAAAGCTAATAGGAAGCTCGCCGTCTTTCGTCGCACGCAAGGCACCGGCTGGACGGGAGGATGGGGAGGGGGAGTTTTACTCTGGCGGCTACTGCGTATGGCGCTGCCGCGCGAGCCCTCTCTTGAAGGCGACTTGCGACGGGGCAGGGTCTGCTGTGCGCTGTGGTTTCGCCGCTTAGTTCACGTTGAAGCGAGATGCAGCACGAAGGTAATTCACTCGCTGCTGAAGCCGCGCTTCCTCACTCCACCGTTTTGATAGGGAGTTTCTGCGGCCATCGAGTGTGTTGTGTTTATGTTTGCTGGTGACCGCGTGACACCATACTTGTTATTTAGTTAGTAAGTCAATGGTTACAATTTTATACGGCTGATAAAACTACTACGCTTACATCGTATAGGTGTCTACAAGTTTGGTATCGCAATGGATGCTTAGCCTTCGGGGTGAAACAGATGTTTTTTTTTTATTTCTAAATGGGCTTTTTTTAGATTAACGCAGTGTCACCCATTTAGCTCCACGGAAAATGCGTGTTGCTGCTTAATTACTTTAAAGAAGTTGTTAATAAATATATATCCACGTTTATTTGTCAGGGATTATTTGCATGTGTGTAGATGTGTGTGGGACTTTCGCTTCTTCGTCTAATACATTCATATTGCGTTTTCTTAGCTACTGATCTATGTAGACGGTACGGGAACAACTGCTATAAAAATTGGCCGCATATCTGCTTGTTTTGCTGCAAATGACATCGAAAGACGGTAGTCTTCTGCCGCCCTTGATACGTAACACCATCTCTTCTCCCCCCTCCCTTCCCTCACGCTCTTTCCCTTCTCTCTCACTCCTCCCATTATGGGTGCAATGGAGGTTCCCGCGTTCACCCTGCTCTCGCGCCATCTGTTGGGACCATTTATTACTGTTGGCTTAAAGCCGGCTACAGAGCCGCAGCTTCATTGGGCTTGTTTTTAACGCGTAGTATCTCTTCGACAACATTTCTAACATATTGATTTTTCATTTACTAACGTAAAAACCAGTCCAATGTGTATTAATTAAATGAACGCTGCGTACTCTAGAACTAGCGCTCTTACACTATTTATCATGCACAGGTAATTGGCCAAAACCTGGAATTGATAATGGAAACGATATGGCCCAGCGCTGGTCCTAGGCTAGTTTTACAGAGGCAAAAAATGATGAAGAAGGGAAGAACGACGCGGACGGACCATCATGAACATGAACCAACTGAACGTAATGGCTACTTCATTGGCGTGATGTTTGCCTAATCTTGTTTCTCACACTGATTCAGCATTATATATGGTAGCACTTTGCCCATATGCGAGCTTTGGGCAAGGGCTGGTACCAGTTTCTGCCAGAATTCGGCTGTTTGATCCATTGCTGGGGTGCTGCGTGGGAGAGGTTTGAAGGAAGCGCGAAAGCTTCAAGGAGCAAAAATCATGAATTAATAATCAACTTCTCTCAACTTCTCAAATATTACGATTAGATGAAATGTATAAATGAGGAAACATGCGCGAACGTTGTTGTTAACGCCTAGCTTCTTTTCTATAATTTTTGTTCACCTGTCCTGCAAATATATCTTCGTGTTTGCTGTACATCTGTACAAACGGCCTCGTCTTCAATATTTGTTTTCAAGTGCTTCTTTTTAAAAAGCGTTTTAAACACGAATCGTTTCACTTAACTTCGTGACAGTCGTCCTCAAACCGACATAGTGGCACTATGTCGTCCTCACGTCACCCAGTTACCCACTGTCGCACATTTTGCCATTGCGGATGCAGCACAGATCAAAACCTTATTTGTTGCATTCCAGGAACCTTTTTATGTCCTGCATATGAAGCGTGAACAGAAATGGAGGCAGAGGCCTTCAAATCTTGAATCCTCGATTAATTCTTACAACCTCATTGCATTTCCGGACTTCCCGTACGGTCAAGCAGTATTTGGTATTTGGCAAGCAGTATTTGGTTCTCCCTGTACATATCCCGCAACAGCTCCGCCATGTCGTCATCTATGCCCTCTTGCTTGAAAGTATTTCCTGTCTATGTTGTTCTAACCTCCCTTACTATCCAGAAATGCTATTAAAGGCCTATAATGAAGTATTGAAATATACAGGGTCTCCCCACTATCATGCATCAGGTTTTAAATATATGCAAATGCCACATAACTGGACACAACAAAGGTAATGCGATCACGCAATTGGTGTCCCGCTGTCGTTGGGACAAGACAGCGCCAATGGCATGGCCGCTTGCATCAGTGGGAACATCTGTGTAGGCATGCGGATCAAAATGACCCAACACGGGTGGATTGGTAAGGCGACTGATAAGCGTTGAAAATGCTACAGCATGGTTCGGCCATGCTGAAGCTTCTACTAAAAAATTCTATTTAAATTCAAACAGGGTTATACAGGTATAAACTGGTTTTAACAGGGACCCGTTTGGCAACAAACAGGTGTATACAGGACCAGTTTACACACAAACGGGTCTGAACGGGGTCCTGTTTGGCTTGCAAATAGGTTTAAACTGGACCCCCGACACAGAAATAGGTCTAAACAGAGGCCCCGTCTGGCGAACAAACTGGTTCATACTGGACACTAGCACCAAACAGGGGCCTATTTGGCCCGCAAAAATGTTTAAAGAGGAATCTCCGAAATTGGTCTAAACAGGGGACCCATTTGGTAGTTAAAGCAGTTAAACTGGCTCATACTGGCAGAAAAAAAGGTCTATACAGTGGCCTACACGGCACAAAAACTGGTTTAAACAGGACCTTTGTAGCTGTCAAACTGGATGAAATTATTTATTTATTTATTTATTTAAAGATACCTTACGGACCCCTAGAGGCATTGTGTAAGGGGGGAGCAATTTAATTCTTGAACGGGTTTACGGTGAAATTAATTAATGCAATTTAATTCTTGAACAGGTTTACGGTGAAATTCGATTTGAAATTGGTAATGGACCGAAATTCAAGGGCTTTCGGCCCGGGGTCTGGCGGCCCACGAGCTCGAACTTAATTTTTTTTTTTTGATGTGCAGACAACTTAACACCAACTAACTAAGGTATGAGGCCAAGTGCTGGGAAAAAAGTTTTAAAAAAGGATAAACAATACAAATAATTGGTCTGCATCATAAAGCACACTTTGTTAGGTCCATGTGAGTCTTAAAAGTTTGCATTATTTTTGCAATATTTTTATTATTTGAAAAATTTAGTTAAATGTGGGTCTCACGCCAACAGTCATAACTGTGATTTAACTCGATAAAAAACACAATTTTTGGCAGTGATATAGGAGAGGCTTTGATCTGTGCAATGAACCAAAATTACTGAGATGAGATGAATTATCGAAGCATAGTGATGAAATAATCAAAAACATGTGTGCTTCCATTGGGTGTCCCTTGGTGTAAAAGGCATCCATATCAAAACTTGTGTCACTATTTTACTTGTTGAGGTTCATTGCACACCCAATAATGTGAGAAAGAATTGTGCCTAGTTTCACAAAAAATCTTTATTAGGGAAAAAGTTATGAATGTTTGCGTTTGAAGAAATCGCAAAAAGATGGGTTCTGAGAAAATCAACAAAAAGATTTCAAAGCATAGCGCTTGCATAAGATGATCAGGAGAGCTAAAATCCCCTATATTTGTAGCCAGTTCTGTATTGGGTCTTGCTCTTGTCTGATTTTGCTCGTGTGGCACCTCGGCATCCTTTTTTTTTCTAGCTTGCTTTGCAGTATTATAGGTATTTGCCGTACGTCTCCAGGTCCGTTGCCTTGTACTGATTGCCGACAAACTTTAATTTTGTGCGTCTCTGCGCTCTAAACTTCCCCATTCTGTGGCTGCCAGTAAGAAAAAGTAAGCGACAGAGAGTAAACACATCCATCAAACGATCCGCTGCTCCTTTAACGCGCGTGCAGCCTCCAGAACGTAAACAACACATGCAAAACATTTCACGTCCACCTGGTGAGGCGTTTGTTGTTTTAATTGATAAATAAAATGTTGAAAATGCTATTATGGCATTGCTACACTTTTTACGTGATACGATTCTTAAATAACCAGCAAAGAACTGCAAGCCAGGAAATTTCTGTTCCACAGAAAACTGGCACTTTCAGTTTCGGTTTCGTAGACACCGAGTGGGTTTACATTTTTTTATGTATCTTTTGAAACTGCGTAGGAAGATACTTTTTTCAGGAAAATTATGGAGAATAAATTCATCATCTAACAAAGTGGAAAACAAAAAATTGACATTTTGAAAAAAAAAGTTTGCAATTTTGACTTGGCCTCACACCTGGCTCATACTGGCAGAAAAAAAGGTCTATACAGGGGCCTACTCGGCACAAAAACTGGTTTAAACGGGACCTTTGTAGCTGTCAAACTGGATAAAATTATACCATGCAATTTAATGCTTCAACAGGCTTACGGTGAAATTCGATTTGAAATTGGTAATGGTCCGAAATTCAAGGGATTTTGGCCCGGGATCCGGCGGCCCGCGAGCTCGAACTTATTTTTTTTATATCCAGACAATTTAACACCAACTAAGGTGCGGGCGTCTTCTTAAGCTGCATTCAAATTGCGTGACCAATAGTTGATATTATGGCTTTTAATAAAGCGGTATGCTAGCATGCATTTTTGCAAACCATGTCCTTTATTAACAAGTACACATTTTAAAGAGCCCAGACATACTAACGACGCATATCACACGCGCTTGCCCAGGCAAACATACACAAGCACAGAACGCAAGCAGTGTGCGAAAACGCTGGCGACAAGCAGTACGGACGTTATTGAGCACAAACAGGTTCACAACAAAGCAAGAAATCAAGCCACCGTGACAGCAACGTCCGATGAGTGGAGGGCATGTACTTAGATTTAGGTGCACGTTAAAGGACCCCAGGTGGTCCAAATTTCCGGAGTCCCCCACTACGGCGTGCCTCATAATCAGATCATGGTTTTGGCACGTAAAACCCTATAATTTAATTTTTTTTACTAACGAACCGTACACACCCGCAGAATGACGCACAAGAAAAAGCCGAAACAAACTCTGTCGATGACAACACTCCAAATGTATCGTTGATAGCGCGGCAGAAAAGCCTTGGAACATTCGCAAACCAAACAACTATTGCTGCAAAATTCAAGGCGATTTCCCGGTCCTGACAGGTTTATACGTCCGCTCCGCAGATTGCTGTCCTCGCTGTTGAAAGCAACGTGGGTGGAACACGTCGTATAAGTCGCATAATATCGAAATACTACCACATACTACGCCATCACGATGCATCCGGTTACCAAAGAACCGAAAGTGGGCGAAAGCACGAAAGCATGGTCGCTTTCAGTGTCTCCAGGAGGCGCTGCCACTGCCTCGGGGGCATGACCGGTAAAATTGCAGCTGATATTATTTTTCCGCCTTCTGCTGTTGCCCCTGTTGCTGTGCGTGCGCGCTGCATTGGGGCCAGGGGCGGATCCAGGTTCTTTCTGAGTGTGTGTGTGGGGGGGGGGGGGGGTCAGCTTTTGTCAATGATGATGATGATGATGATGATGATAGTAGCCTTTCTTATTTAACGAAATTAATAGTCTCTGCTCACGATAAACCCGGCTCGATTTACCGTGACTTGTGCAACCCCTGTAGCGAAGCGAGGTATCGGTTTCTCCGAAGTTATAGGAGAGTTATAAGGACGTTGCCCAACACGGCCATGTGCTTGGTAGCTGTGTCTGATAATATATCTAAGTCTGTCTTGTTTCTGATAATCCAATTTGCGACGATCTGTTGCAGATTCGTTATAGATGCGTAAGCACGGGTCCGTCTTTAGATTTCCGTTAGGACATAATGATTTCCGTAATAAGCTGCTTTGTGTTCGGCTGAGACACCTTCGCTTGCTTTGGTGGACTAACGCTTCCGCCACAACGCGCCAACAACTACGCTGGCTGTTTACGATATGCGAATCACCGCGCATGAAGACTCATGATGCCACCTACAAGAAGAACGATGTGGTGTAGTAGCCGAGAGCGCGAGCCAGTGTCTTCTTCATATCTTGTTTCCCACTCGACGTCTTCCTTTCACACAAGGTCCGCATCTGCTCCCATTTTGTTTACCTCGTGACGCCATCCTAGGCCCGCGCGCTGGCGGTGGCCGCCGACGTCACGCTCCCCCACTGCGCAGCCGCGGCTCGAGGCTTCGCCCGCTCCGCGATAACGCCCACTCAGACAAACAGATCCGGTGGTTCTGAGCCTCTTGTGCTTCATGTACGACAATAAAACAGTCCGAAGTTATAACGTAAAACTTGTATCGTACGAGCGGCACTGGATATTGTCGACGTGTTACTGTGATCGCAATGAGCGTTACAGTTATAAAAGTTACCTATGGGTAGTTCCTAATTTAGTCCTTAGCTGTTATTATTTATATACGAGCACTTGAGCGATGCATCTTTTTCATGTAACAGGTTGGTCGCGGAACCACCTTATTAACTGTGAAACTGAAAGCTACATACTCCTCCCGAAGAACAGATGCGTTATAAAAAAGTGGGGGAGTTTACTTATTTGAATAAGTCTGACACAACGCTCCATTCTTCAATATAAACAGTGCACAGCTTAACACTCTAATATTTTCGTGCGGTTTTTCACAAATTATGAAAGCAACATGGGAATAAAACAACGTATGAAAAACTTACTGTTGCATTTGTGCACCGTTTGCTCCCAGACAATCCCCGAGTTCCCTGACAATTCACGCAGGGCAACAGCGAGAGGTGATGAGTGCAACTAATTTGTTTATACTTAAGAAAGGATCGTCATACATTAGAGGTACGGGCTGGGTGGTTTGTTTGATTTTTGTAGAAACACACGAGACAATTTGTATATCACATACAGATTGCGTAACAACATGGTATGAAGTTTTTGGTGTAAAACTGGCTAGAACCCGCGTGAAGCCAAAAAAATATCATGAGCCATTCCACTATGTGAAAGTGGATGACGAGCGAAGCTGTTTAGCACGCGGCACAGAGGCATTCCAATCATTACGACAGAAGAGAAGCGAAATTCAAGATGTTGAACGGCAACTTGTATTGTTCGTTTTGACATACATTCACGGGGACTGACTTTAAGCAAAAGAAAACCTGTAAAACAAAGAGCGTATTTATACGTTTTTTTGTTACGCATATCTAAATTTGCTGCCTTCAGCATCTTGAAACGAATGCTTGGACAAAAGAGAAACAATTACGGGGGATGCTTAGAACTTTTTAAGAATGTGAAGGCGAAAGCCTAGTTGGACTCATAGTGACGTAGAATGAAGCTCTTAGCAGATGCGGTAACGTCTACAAGGCGCGCGAGCACGCTGCGAACGTGCTTCCGCTGTTTTCAGAACGTTCTACGGTCGCTGCTGCTGACACTTTCGTCCTCCTCCCCAGCGCCGCCACCGCGCTTGCCCTCAGCGCCCCTACCAAGCTAGACTAGTAATGTTGGCCCCTAGTGCGCTGCTGCTATTTCCCTCCTCCTCCCCAGCGCAGCCGTTGTCCTTTCCGTCAGGGCCCTCCCGCGCCAACGCTGACATTTCCATCCTCCTCCCCAACGCCGCTGTTGCTCTTTCTCTCAGCGTGAGGGCCAGTATGGGAATGCTGGCCTGATGAGTGGCGTCGGAGCCAGCTGTGGAAGAAGACGCCGAACGCACGAGTAGTGGCACGAGCGTGGGGCAGGGGCGAGGCAAGGTCGCTCACATTTTCTGTACCATAAAGCGACCTTGAAACATCGAGATTTAAAGGGTCCCTGAAACGGTTCGGACAAATTTTGTAGGCGTGTAGGGTACAGCTATAGTAGAACATTCACACCACAATTTAAGTGAAGCGTCACGTATTAAGAGAACTACAAGCGATTACAAGTTACCCTCCTCCCTAATCATGCTTTTCCTCCTCAACTCGTTCGCCGAGCGATCGGGGCTCGACCGGGGCTAAGCTCCGCCTTCACTGGCTCATGCGTCACGATGTGACGTCGCGCGATCACTTCCGGTAGAAGAACACGCGAAGCCTCTCCGACTCCGACCTCTCGGCCGTCGGTCCCCATCGAAAGCCAAGCAGCGTGCGTTCTGTTCGACGATTAGTCGCGTCATGGACCCGGAGCTTGAGGAGCGGTTGCGCCGGATGAGCGAAGAGATGGGTTTTGACCCTTATAGCGACACACCTTTTCGCAATCCGCTCCACGCTGACGACGGCAGCAACGATTCGCCACCGCCAGACTCGCCGGATTCTCCTGATGACCCCGACGACAACAACGATCACCGGTAAGCGTAAACACAGAAATTGGAGCTGTCCAGCTTGTTACGGGGAAAATAATTCAAGTTGTACCGCGTGCACTTTACTATTTCTGCATTTACGTTCGATCGCGTTCTAACCGATTTGATTGACATGCTCTCTAGGTTATTTCGCGATGAATGTGTGGTATATATGATAACGACCGCCTCCGATGAATCTGGATGATGCAGGTGCGATTGTGGGCTTTGCGAGCGCATGCCAACGCCCCTTGAGCAAGTGTGTTGCCGTGACGTGGCACAAGTGGTTGAGGAAAGTCCGGACGGTTGCATTACGCAACATGAAGAGTTCAGGAGCGTCTGCCTTAGCCCCGCGGTACTAGGCGCATTGTATTGGGAGCTGCAGGAGAACGGTATGGCGGTTGAAGGAGAAGTTCACAGGTAATGTTAGGGTTACAGTATATCTGGAACTTGCGAACTACAGTTAGCGGACTCCGATTGCAACCTTGACCGCACCACTTTATGCTCTTTGCCAGGAAGTATCGGTTTTTAGCGTACCGCCTCTTTACACGGTGGATTTGGAAGAGGCTGGGGAGACGCAACAGGGTCGTGTTACCTGCATGCGTCGTATCCGCCATCAGGAGACAGTTCCCGTCGGCCGAATACGTCGGCTTCAGATATCCACCTCTGTAAGCACGTTCAGGTATGACCGAGTTTATCAGATAATTGGCAGAAATTTAATAGCAGATTGTTTGTGCCATCAATGGTGCATTCATAAATGTGATGTTCCTTTCACATCACTTTATGGAATAAGGAGTCCTTTTTGGCAGCATAGAGATATACTACTTTGCCATCAGAACCAGCTAGATGAACGATCATGTTCTAAAGTACTTGAGTTTCCATCAAACCTTTCCTTCACATTGCTACAGGATTCTGTAGATGTGCCAAAGCTCTCCCTCATAGTTACATGTAGCTACACAATTTTCTTTCAAACCTAACTCAGAAATTGGCACCACATGCAAACACCCACTAGCCGCTTGGCAACAAATATGGTTTGTGCACAGTTGGCGAGTGCTTTGATTGTAGTCACGAGGCCTGAACTAGTTCAATGATTAATATTTTTCTTCTCGATTTGCCCGTACAGGTTATCTGGAAGGTCCAACAAATACTGGCCCTTGGCTTGGTCAAGTCTTTGATGCTGCCCCAAGGAAAGGTGGCTGCCTGACTGCATTAGCCAAGTAGTTCTCTTCGCTTGCCTGCTCGGAACAGAGTGGGGCACATTTCACCAGACGGGTGTTAGTGTGTTGCGGGAGTGTCTCAACACTTTTTTTATTGTGCAAGTACGCCCTGCGGCATAAATTCATGAACATAATAAGGCCTCTTTCCAGGGTTACATGCAGGAGTGGCATAAACATAAACAAAGGACCGTGTGTCCATTGGCAAAAGTCAGGCGGACTGCCGAGTTGTTGGCCCAGGCTACGTAGATGGCACGCATGGACTGTCTGAAGGCCCGGACAGCTTCTGAGAGATGCAGTCTAGTGTTCCCTCCGTAGCAGCTGTGCGACAGAAAGCGCAGGATGCAGGGGATGCCTGAGCACCACCTGTCTACGTGGCCCGAGCAGCCAGAGTCAATGAGGTGCCCACGGGTATCCTCATGAGGCCGTCATGTGGTTGCAAAGGACTGACGCGACACACTTCATAGCATGGACCAAAAAAGGCGCAATTTATTTGCAAGGACAATATATAGTCTTGGGTCATGTGTTGCTCGTGGGGCAGTCTGCTGGCCTAGATGTGGAACACAGCTGATGGATCTTCCGTTCTAAGAAAGAACAAAACAAGCACAAAGCAAGAGGTTGAGTTCAGATAACCTTGCCACAGGTTGCAGTCTTCCGGGTAAAATTTCTCATTTACTGGATGGTTCAGCGAACACTTTCAAAAATTTTTAAAGGTCGCCTGTGGCAGTTAGCACAATCATACTTCATGAGCGGGTCTACTCGAAGAGGCGGACATTACTTGCACAAAAAAAATTAAATTGCATATTTCACTAACTAAACAAATTCCCTAATTAAGTTTTTAACTAATTACCTTATGGCCCATATTGCTATTTACAAATCCTAGCCATGGAGTTCTCAATCCGGATCCACTTGAAACAAGTTGTCAGGATGACACCAGTTTCGAGATATTATTTCCCGAACTTTGCGGAGAAATCCACTGGCATTCCAGTTACTTTTATGCTTCAATGCATAAAACGACTTAAGCATTACACACTGATTCCCGCCACTATTTCTTGCCAGCCTCGTTCCATTCTAACTCCCTTTCTTGTTTGACCAGTTAGCGCAGTCTGAGAGGTTGAGGTGACATTTTCTGAACTAGCTGATAGCAAGAGCCTCTGAACATCCTCCTTGCATGTGGCCATAGGCAAGTTGGAGACGGAATGAATCAAACTTGTACGGCCTATTCGCATTCCTGGAAATCGGGTCAGCGAGGAATTCAACTTCACCAACCCCACTATATATACGCACTTCTCAGTGTAAAGTGAGGACTGCATCTTGGATTGCACCAAGCACGGAGCCGAGCATCACACTCTTGCTTAGTTGCGCCACACACTAGGACGTCAATATATATATATACATACACATGGATGTCCTGCAGGTTACCTAGCACTTGGCTTATGGTCATGTGAAATGGTTCTGGGGTGGCGCTTATACCAAATGGAAGTCAAAGAAAGCAGTACCTGGCGAACAGTGTGCTTGCTAGAGGTGCCCACTTTCGAGGCACAGTTGTCCAGGGGAATCTGAGAGAAACCTTGGTTGGCGTCTAACTTGGTGAAAAAGCTGGCACCTGCTAATTCTGCTTCAGTGTCCTCTTTGCTTGGAACGGTAGAACTGCCCCCTTTTAATGCACTCATTGACATGACGCGGATCCATCCGCACTCTCAATCTCCCATCTTTTCTCCTTACTGTGACCAGTGCATTCACTCAGTCCAATTGGGTTTCGGTTTTGGCTATGATGCCTTCCGCCTCCATTCGCTACAACTCAGTAGGATAGGATAGGAATAAACTTTATTTGTCCAGCGGTTATGGCTGTTGGTGCCCGGGGCTAGGCTACCAGGGGTCCATCGCCGGAGAAAAATCTTTCGAGATCCCTCGGCAATGGCCCTGGCCCGCTGGACGGCCCACTCCTGGTCCTCGGGTGCCTCGCTGAGGAGGGCGGCTTGCCATCTCTTATCGAGGCGCCCCGCTTCAGAGGGTCCTGCTGTTATCTTCCCCCTTCCTCTTGGTCCTTCTTCAGGGCGTTGACATTCCCAAAGTATACGGGCCATACCAGCCCGTTCGTGCTCGCACCACGGGCAGCCGGGCGACGGGTGCAGCCCGGGCCACAGGCGGTGCAGGTGGTAGGGGTTGGTGAAAGTGCCCGTCTGCAACCGCCTCAGGTCGACTGCCTGGGACCTGTCCAGCTGCCCGTGGGGTTGTGGATATGTCATACGTTCTTTCCTGTAGTGTTCAAGAACCTCTCGGTACGAGGCCAGAAACTCCTCGATATCGCAGTCGGCGTCCCCATGGCCCCCAGCTCCGTCCGACGCGATTTGGGTTGTGTTGGTAATTCCTCTGCTGGGGTTCCGCACAACAATGGCGGCTGCCCTCTGGGTGATCGCGTCGCGGCGGGTAAGTTGCCTCGCGACGAGATTGGGCACGCTCGTTGTGGTTGGGCGGGATGCCGGTGTGTTTACGTTAGTATTGTTGTCGTCGCGGCTGTTGTCTTCTTTAGTACCAAGCTCCCCGACGTGTGCGGGGAACCATTGAGGGACTTGTTCGTAATCGTGCCGGACATGAAGTCCCCGGCTTTGGCGGTGAGCATGCGCGCCACATCCGCGGACACCCAACCTTTGGTGTAGTTCCGGATCGCTGATTTGGAGTCGCTTATGATCAAGCTATCCTCCGTACCTCCGTGGAGTACCGCGAGGGCTATGGCCATCTCCTCCGCTGCTTCGGCCGACGGCAGCCTCGCTGATGCCGTGACTCGAATCCTTCCCTTCGTATCTACGACCGCCATGGAGAAGGCGGGCTCCGCCGCCGTCGGCCAGCCGTGTCGTTGATGTTGCTGCTGTTGCTGCTGCCGTTTTTGTCGTATTAGTAGTAGTGATGGTGGTGTTGGCATCCCCGGTTCGTCTCGCACATTTCGTTGTAGTGGCGATGGTGGTCGTCGTCCCTCTTCGCCATCAACGTTACCGGCGGGCCGCGGGTACCTGGCTGCATCGACGAAGAGGACGCCTTCTCGTCTTTCGTGCTCCTCGAGGATAGCTGCCGCCCTTCGTTACGTCTTTCCACGTCATGCGCCGGGTGCATGTTCTTCGGCATGTATTCCATCTGTATGGCGTCCCTGACTTCCGGTAGCAGTGTTTCCTTCAGTCCCCCCGCCTCATGATATCGAATCCCGAGCAGGTCGAGGATTTGTCTTCCCATTTTGGTGCCCGACAGCCTCTGTACGGGTCGCCGTTCTGGTGCTTTCCGGGTCGAGCAGGTGCCCGAGAACCTTCCAGGTGCGTCCCGCGCTCATGTTCCCGTTCATCGTGTCACACAGCTCCTGCCATTCTTGCTCGCACAGGCGGCCGCAATGCATCTCGATCTCCCGGTTGATTTCGGCGATCTTGCGT
>NC_051157.2:162731428-162780088 GCF_013339745.2 Dermacentor silvarum | reverse complement strand
CGGCCCCGTATACGATAGCTACAGGTACGTACGTACACCGCGTAATGTCTCATAGCGTAATCGGGCAACTTTCTTTTTGCAGTCGCATGGTTGCAAGTACACACAGTGTTAGACTCTCCCCGCATAGCATACACAAAATGCAGAGTCTCTTGCATTGCCACACCTGCGTTTTGATCCATAACCTCGTCTCAGTATCTTGTCTCGTCAAGCGAGTTGCCGTGGTATTTTCCTCTAACACCTTACGGTATCCGGTTCCTTCCTTTCAAAAAGACAATCAGTAATGCACCATATGATTTGTTTATGTTATTAGGACTGTATTCATTATGGAGAAGCCGAATGATCGACAGACATGCCGAGCCACCCCGCTCGACAAGGTCTGTCTTTCGAGAAGAGGCTGCTCAAGTGCGGAGTGTTGTTGCAAACCTTTGACCCCGTTCCTGAATGGATTTCGTATCTGGACGCTTGTGTTTGTTCACCCGATTTTTGAACTTTCATTCGACTGCCTAGCGTGTGTGGATTTGTTTTGTCATGTATGTATATATGTAACACAACTAATTTTCGCATATAACTACTAATATTTCCATGCAATAAAGAAAAAAAAAAGAGTTGCCGTGGTATACTGGTTAGGGTTCCCGACTTGTGAGCGAGAGGACGTGAGTTCGAATCCTGGTTTTGAAGCGCTAATTCTTTTTTCACCTCAATAGCTTTTTTTTAGGGTGTAAATGGCTAATTTCATCAATTGCATCCTAGCGAACATCGGAAAAAATGACCGTTACTTCCCTAAGGGGCATCGGAAAAGAGCAACTGTTAGTCCCCTTGATGGAGTAACCGCATGGGGAGTAACAGTTCGTCCCCTCGCAGTTACTCCCCAAAAGGACGAATGGTTGTGGCAAGTCAGTTACTCCCCAAAAGGACTAACCTCGATACCCCATTTCGTCCTTTTTTTCTTAGAGTGTGCCTTTGAAGGCGGAGAGCTGTTCTCCCGGCGCATGCATCTCCATGTTCCCCAGTGAATTTAAAGAAGCTCGATGTATTAATACGGTTACAGTGCATGCATTTATAAGAAGCATAGGTGAACCATTTACGCGTCCTTTACAATTATACGACTTGTTCTTGAATGCACGGTGAGGTAAGAAGCGCGCCCGACCCCGTCTTCAAGCGTTGCGCGTGCTTCAAAGATCGGCCGGGAACAGCTGAGCAGGGTGAGGTCGCAGCGCCCCCCACCAAGCAGCAGCGATAGGCAAGGACTAGCCCCTATGCGAAGGCCGTAAGAAGCAAGCGCGAGCGTCAGTCGAGCCCGGCCGTGGCCAGACATTCTTTTTCTATTTAGCAATAATGACGCACGACATTGCTAATGCGATTGCCATTCTTTGGGAACTTCACCCAGTTTACCGTATGTATCTAACGTATTTTACATGCCGAGTGACCCAAGTGGTATGTTAGCTTTGGACACTAGTATGTGCTGCCTGGTGTCTCGCCAAACAGACAAAATGGATCACTGGATTGGTACCCTAATAAACAAACTGCTGCAGGTTGTTTTGTGGCGTAGTAGACAACATCAGTGACTGCGTATGTACCGCTGGGTACGGGTACGATAAATTCGGCACTGAGTATGTGATGTAAGTATGTGCTCATTATTTCTGGATTGATGAACCAAGATGACACAAGGGGTATCTAGTCTAAAATATGCTGAAGTAATAGAGCCTCATCCGCAGCAGACAGATCCGCATAGAGCAGGGCCGCTTCATTGATAGCCATTGCATCAAAACTGCTGCGAAGATACACGGCATTCCAGGGGTAGCTACGGATGTTCAACTAGGGTACAGGGATTACAACAAGACCTACTTTGCTATGGTATAATTTGGCATAATGGTTGGCAGCGAGATTGCCACTTCGTGCTTTTCTGAGGTCCGCGTCTGTTGGCTATATGATTGGAAGTCAGACTCACTCAAAAAATATACTTTTACTGCAACAGCCATTATAAGAACACTCAAAGCGGATTTCTGCCGTCGCCGTCGCCGTGAGGTTCCGTATGACGTCAACGGCGACGAAATCGTCGCCGCGCGCCGTATGCTGTATGTTCGAGTGAAAGCGCGCAGAGCGACGCGCAGTTTCACGGGGAGCGAACGCACGGCGGAGAGCAAACCCGCGTTCTGCGCCGTGCTCCCTGAAGGGTTGCAGAATTAAGCGTCTACTTCCTCCTTTACAATCACCATATATAAACCTTTTCACAAACCGACGTTTAAGCAGCGCCATTTGCCGACGCGGGCGACGTCTAGCGTCAGAACATGTTATGCCGCCGGTTTGGACTGTGCGCCTTACGAGAGAGCAGGCCGGCTGCACTTCGGTTGTGTGATCTTCGCCGCGCATTATTTCGATTGTTTTCTTCCGTTTCGCTTGTCTTGTGCGGCTTCACTTGTTACATGTTTCACGTGCTCGCGTGAGCGCTCAGTGTGGTGTGTCATGACAACAGCAAGCCCAGCCAGTGCCAGTGGATGTGGTGTTTCGTCGTCGGTAGCGGCGGCAGCCGCGTCTGCTTCGTCGAGACCTGGCGTGATAATCAGCGGTATATTTCCTTGTTATTGCTGGGCACATGTGACCGTATTGTCGATTGAATCTGATCACCATTAGGTTTCGCGGTTGCGGATTGCCTCATTTGCGAAAGCAGGCGCGTACGTAGCTGTCGGGCAAGAACCAGGCGCCGGCGGCCCGACGACGCATGTCAGTGGTTGGTAGATATGCGGTGGTTACTCCATACGCTTCCGACGCAACTGAACAGCTCAATCATGCAAAATTTATTGGATCTGGTGCGGTGCAGTGTGCTTATAACCAAATGTCAAAACATAAGCGTGGCGATCGAGCAGCGCGGTACCTGCAGCGAACCGACGCGCGACAGTGATCACAGATGCCAGCGCAACTGATACAGTCATACAGCCCAGGTGCTAGATTTTTATTTTTAGTATTTAGTAGTTATTTATTTATACATACTGTCAATCCCAATATGGATTATAACAGGACTTGTTATAAAGAGATATTTGTTTACCTATTTTTTACGTTTGTTTACCTGGAATGGCTTTTCTTTCGAATGTCTAAATTTGGAACAAGCTTCGCTCACGGTGAACCTTAACGTAGATCGTGCGCGAAGTTTGTATTGAAGATAAGGCGTTCGGAAGGAATTGTTCATCTGCGCCATCTCTGAAGCGAAATGATCCAATAATATTGCAGGGTTAGGGCCATCTCTGCTCTTTCTCTAGTTTCTGTGCAATGTTCATAATAAAGTAATGTCGAGTCTCAACAATTGTCGAATAAATACATATGCATATGAGTGTAAACCACTACTGACCGTGAGTGAAAAGCGCTTAGTGGTCAGCGAAGCGGTCACTGCACGCACGTAAGTATTTCACTTGATCGACTGTGCGAATAATTTATTTTTTTCGTTACTGTTATTCTTGCAAGCATGATGCTATTGTCCGCGCGTACCCATGCGAATACCATTTTTTACGTTCTAACTTGCGCGGGCTCATTTAGCGCATTTCTACGCCATGCACAGTTAGCGCATTACGGTTCCCGAACTCTAGCACTGGTGCTAGGCCGCGCTTGATGAGGTTGACACGTTCGTTTTTGCATTCTCTTGCTGCCCAAGCACATAGACAACGCTCAAAGATGGGTGAGCTCGATGCAGCACCACACTGTTGAAGTTATTAACTTATGGGCAGGGCCGCGCAGGGTGCGTGTGAACGCAGAGACAATGTTTTTGTAGACACAGGGTCTGCATACATCTTCCATAGGACACGATTTTTTCAGATAGTTGCGAAGTGTATTTACCGACTAGTTCTCTCGCAGAGTGCTTCAATTTGTCCTATACCGGTGTCACACGGCCACTTTTGATAGCGATCGAGAACGATCTGGATCGGAATGTTCGACCGCGATTGGCTCCCTTCCGCAGATTGAGCAAAGAAGCCAATCGCGACCAAGAAATTTGACCCAGATCGGCCTCGATCACGATCAAAAGTGCGCCGTGTGGCCCCCGTATTAGGCACTGGAATGAAGTCGTGTTTGAAAGAATAACAAATGTATCCTCTGCCACTACATACGAGAAAATATTGCATCGAAGAGCTGACAATTCTCGCAACCTATTGTGAAATGTGCCGAAAAAGGTTTACCAAAATGCGTTATTTTACTAATGTGTGCATTGGTTCACATTAGACTGGAATGCCAAGTCCTCAGGTGGTGCAGGAAACCGGCGAAACGTGAACATATCACATCGGCAGTGGTCTCGCGGAGTGCTGTGTTGTGGACACACTTAGTCCCCAAAATCGTTATTTTTCGCTTGTTGTTTGTGCACCCATAAACTGCACAGTGCTGGCCTGTAGGCTTTTGATGAGTATATATGTCATTACTTACGAGCGTAAGTCATTCGTGACAAAAATAAACGGAAACATCGAAGGAAAGCTACCACTCAGCAATGCAAGCGCAAGGCAAGCTCACAGTCCAGACCGAGCAGGCAACACTGATACATACTCTCCACGCCAGACCGTCGGAAGCGCCCTCGTGAAAACGTCTATATATATATATATATATATATATATAGAGAGAGAGAGAGAGAGAGAGAGAGAGAGCAAACGCGACTTCTTCCCTCGCGCGAGAGGCCGTCGGGGGACGGGAAGGAAGGAGGGGAGGCGACGTTTAGCTGTGGCACCAAATGCGTAATTTTGTGAAAACGCTGCGAGGCAGGAAGGTGGTAAAGACTTCAGACGCTGCTCGACGAGTGTCCCGTTCGGATCTCGTCGAAAACCTCCGAGCCGCCCCCAAAGGCACCGGCAACAGTCACCAACGCCATGAGCGTTCGGTGCGAGCGCGGGCAAAACTCTGACGGCGTCGACAACAATTCGGCGCGTTGCTGGTGCTGCTACATGTCCAAGTTTATACAGCTCATAAAACTGCTATCCTTACTCCCTATAGCTGTCTACTAATTTGCTATCGCAATTGATGCTTCACCTTTCGGGTGAAACTGCGACATTTTTCGTTTGTCATCATTCTTTATCAAACTATCAAAATTATACTCAGCCGGGCTCACTCAGACAGAGACGCAACAATATTCCGCTCAACCGGGCTCATTTGGACTCGAACGCATCAAAATTCTACGCAGCCAGGCTCAATTAGAGACAGAACCATCAAAATTATACTAATTCGAACTCACTCGGACTCAGACTCACGAAGACCAGGCTCAGCCTAGGTCATTCGTAGTCCCGCTTATCAGAATCACACTTACGCAGGCACCACGTAGACTCACAGGTTTAAAGTTCTGGGGATTCTATTGATTTACGCAATTACGGACACACATGCAAACGGAATAATGGGATCACACTCCATTAAATCTCATGGAATCGCCCACTTGTTCTTTTGATTCGAACTAAATGCTTATAGATCATGCGAATTACCCACTAACGCACTAACATAATTGATACAGAGCAAGGTCAGAGCTCACTTGAAAGTCATGTTCGCACTCCCGTCTTAGAACCAGCAATGCAACGCACTCACTTGCACAGTCTTTTTTTGTTCCCATCCGACGCACTCGTTCATATATGTATGTGTGTGTGCATGTGTGTGCGTGTGTGCGCGTGCGTGCGTGCGTGTGTCTGTGTGTAACGTCTGATGCAAGAGATGTGCCGTGGCTGAGACGCCACACTTTTATTGCGATAGCAATTATATGGACACTCAAAAGCAGATTTCTGCCGTCGGCGTCGCCGTCGCCGTGAGGTTCCGTATGACGTCATTTGGAGAAGAAATCGTCGCCGCGCGCCGAACGCTGTATGTGCGAGTGAAAGGGCGCGAGGGGCGCGTCTTTCACGGGGAGTGAACGCACGGCGGAGAACAAACGCGCGTTCCGCGCCGTGCTCGCTTAAGGGCTGCAGAAGTAGGCGTCTCTTTTCTCCTTTACAATCACCATATATGTAGAGCAAACGCACCTTCTTCCGACGCGCGAGAAGCCGTGGGGGAGGGGGAGGGAAGGGAGGCGACGTTTAGCTGCGGCACCAAGTGCCTATTTATATCACAGGCTCCGGCAACAGTCACCAACGCCGCACGCATTTTGAGCGAACGCGGGCAAAACGCCGATGGCGTCGACAACAGTTCTGCGTGTTGCCGATGCTGCTGCATGTCCAAGTTTATACAGCTGATAAAGCTAATATCATTACTCCGTATAGCTCTCTACAAGTTTGCTATCGCAATTGATGCTTCGGCTTTCAGGTGAAACTGCGATTTTTTTATTCTAAAGCACCCGCAGTTCTTTGTCGGCTGCTTCTCCAGCCACCACGTTCTTCAATCGTCACACGTTTCCCCCTCCCCGTGAGAAAGTCTCAGTTCGGAAGGTGCAAAATGACGCTGCAATTTGCTGACGTGAATACTGCAGCTGTATCTGCCTAAAGGCACTACTGAACGGTTGATCTCGTAATTCGCCGGTGATAGCCTGCATGTAATCTCGTAAGGACGTTCGAATGTGTAGCTGTCCGGTGACGTCTGTAGCATATCTCTGGTGGGCGAGGCTCGCTGCAGCGTGCCTGGCGATACATGAGTGCCCCGCGCATGAGTACATCAAGTGTTACAGCTTGTGCCATGCCCACAAATGAATTCTTGGTTGAGGCATCATGTAGCACTGGCCGATTGGATTACTTTTGACGTCTTTAGGGCCCGAATGGTACATGGTGTGGCCAATACTTGTTTCATGATTGTGATTTGTCATGTACTTTTGGCCTCGATTCACTTGTCACATGATGCCTCCCTCTTGAAGGTTCTTTGCACGATCTTGCTGAGAAATGATTTGTGTGCTTCTTGTCGTAATGCGTGACGTCACCGCTGAGGTCTTGACGACCAAAACCGTCCTCGGCGACGTTACTGTCCGAGAAAGCTTTGTATTCATTGAGTTCGCTTCGCGTTGACGCCTTTCTTGTCGCATCTATGCTTTCGACGACATTCTCTGCTGTCGTCTGTTTCGACGTTGTCGTGAAGGTCGCTGAAGTTGTTTTATTGCGATAGCAATTATAAGGACACTCCAAGCGCATTTTCGCCGTCGTCGTCTACGTCGTCGTCGCTGTGCTGTTCCGTATAAAATCCAACGATGATAAAATCGTCGCCGTGCCTTGTGTGTGCGAGTGAAAGCGTGCGAGGGTGAGCCGGCAACCGCGGCTTAATCTCGCGCACGCGACAGAGGAAGGCGGCCGGAAGCGCAGGCTTTTCGTTCAGGCGCGAGGAACGGGTAGGAGGCGACGGAGATGGGAGGGAGGGTGTGTTCGGCTTACGCGGCTGCTGCTCACGGAGTTATCTTGAAAGCGATCTGCGACGCGGCTGAAGTGTGCGCCCGCGGCAGCCTCATCTTCAAAGCGATCTGCGATGGGCCAAAGGGCATTCGCCGAGTGCCGTTTGCTCCCTATGCGCTGCGCTTACGACGTTTTGTTCGCGTTGAAGCGAGAGCCAGCGCGAAGGCCAGTTTGCTCGCTGCCGATGGCGCGTTTTCTCACTCCAGCGTTTTGACGAGCTCCCGCGGTCATCGAGCGAGATGTGTTCATGTTTACCTGCGCGCACGTGACACTGTGCTTGTTTACTTAATTAGTAAGCGAATATTTAATACTTTATATGGCGGATAAAACTCCTATCCTTACTTCGTATAGCTGTCTACTAATTTGCTATCGCAATCGAGGCTTCGCTTTTCGGGCGAAACTGCGACTTTTTTATTTAAAGTTTCTGATGTTGATCATTGTGATATTGCTGCGACAGTAGCTGCAGTAGCGGATCTATCCAAAGAAACATATGATTGCTTGCGCAAATTAATGTGGGGATCAATGGGTAACTGGTACACCACTTTTTTTGTGAGACTTGTCTTGGTGTGAGTGAAGTGTTGCCCGACTCCTCAGAATATTCTTCCGAGGCGACGGCAATAGCATTCACAATGGACGCTTGAATAATTTCCCAGCGCGAAATGGTGTTTTGCGCCTGCGACGCTTCTGCAATCGCAGCGGCTTGATGAGGTGTAGTCCGCCGAAGAAAGCTTGAAAGTCGCGAAGCAGCTTGATCACCAGATGCATGTGGCACCAAATTGTCCTCGCCTTGAAATGTACGTGTGTTGACGCTGGCGTTTGTGTTGTGGTTTTGTCTTGGCAGAACGCAAGCTGTTTTCGCTTCGTCCGAAGAACTGATTGTTACGGTTTTTTTTTTATTCTTGTTTCCCGATACAAAAGCTTGGGTGTTCATGCAGTTTGGAATTCTTGGTGATTGTTCACCGGATGATGTTACAGCGGGTGTGGCTTGACGATGTCTTGCTAAAGAAAGGTTGCCTGTCCCGATGTCGTGATGCCGTGCTCAATCATGTAAATCATGCATTGCGGCTTGATGTTCCTTAGATGAATCATGCGACATGAAAGAGCGTTGTGTCCTGCGCTTTTGGGGTGAGCCATGGAATGCGTCAAAAGCTCCAACGACGACTTGAGCGCTGCAGCATGCTGAAGAGGTACATATTGTTGACTGAGGTGTTGTAGTCAAACGTGGTTGAATGTTCGGCTTCGAAAGAACAAATATACTGTCACGGGATGTTCTTGTAAGTACACAGGGCGTCTGACCTAAGTATAAGAAGACGGAGCAGTCTCAGCTGGACACCGATCGAGCGCGCACTACTAGTTCGTCGACTTCCTCTTTCACACTTCACCGTGCCGGCACCGATAATCTCCAGTACACTCACCCCCCGCACAGAAAGAAGCCATCCTGGTGACCTAGGGAAAAGACAGCATTGGCGGATCGTAACATGGCTTAAGCCGTGCTACATGAACTATTTCGCGACCTCGGTAACGGCGATCAGAAGACGGCGCGAGCGCCTCGAGGACATTGTTCACGGGTGATGCTTGCTGCAGTACGCGGTACGGACCGTGGTAGTTTGACAAAAACTTAGCGGATTGGCCGGGGGAAGTAGTCGGGACCCGAAGCCAAACAAGCATTCCGGTGGAATAGCGGGCACTAGGAGCGGATGTGTCATGGCGTGATTTTTGGCGCCACTGATCTTGGGTGGTGAACGAGCGGGCTAGCTGGCGACATTCTTCAGCATAAGCAGCCTCTTCTGAAACAGGTGTCACTTCAGAAGCGTCAGGACGGTAGGTGAGAATGGTGTCCCAGAGGCAGGAAGGCTCTCGGCCATAGAGAAGAAAGACAGGAGAGAAGCCGGTGGTAGTTTGTGGGGCAGAGTTATAGGCGTAAGAGACAAAAGCAAGAAGCCAGTCCCAATTGGAGTGATCGCCAGACACATACATCGCAAGCATGTCGCCAAGCGTACGATTAAAACGTCCCTTCATGCCGTTAGTTTGCTGATTGTAGGCGGAAGCGGTGCGGTGAACGATGTTGCACTCCTTTAGCCGGGCCGCGATGACATTGGAGAGAAAGACACGCCCATGGTCACTTAATAATTCACGTGGTGCACCGTGTCGCAGAATAAGGTGGCGAAGAAGGAAGCAAGCGACGTCTTTCGCAGTGGACGCCGGCAGCGCAGATGTTTCGGCGTACCGTGTGAGGTGGTCTACGGCAACAATGATCCACCGGTTACCGTCCGGAGTGCTTGGAAGGGGGCCATAGAGATCAATTCCAACACGGTCGAATGGTCGAGCCGGGCAGGGTAAAGGTTGCAGGGGACCTGCAGAGCTCTGAGAAGGGGTCTTGCGGCGTTGACACGTAGCGCATGAATGGACGTACTGGCGAACGAATCTGTACATGCCTCGCCAGTAGAATCGAAGACAAAGACGGGAATACGTTTTGAAGACGCAGGCGTGGCCACATTGGGGGTCATCGTGGAAAGCGGCACATATGTGTGGGCGCAGATGACGGGGAATAACGAGCAGCCATCGACGGCCGTCGGTGAGGTAATTCCGTAGATACAAAAGGTCGTCGCGGATGACAAAGTGATGTGCTTGACGACGCACGGCGCGTGAGAGAGACCCAGGTGAGCGGTGAGACAGGAAGTCCAGCAGTAGAGAGATCCGGGGATCTTTACGCTGCTCGGCCGGCATGTAGTTGATGCTAAGAGCTGACAAATCGCAGGTGGGAGTTAAGGAGCAAACAGAGGCACGAGGTAGCGGAGAAGGGGGTAGGGCGTCGGCATCTGAATGTTTGTGTCCAGAGCGATAAATGACACGTATGTCATACTCTTGAAGCCGTAAGGCCCAACGAGCGAGCCGGCCACTGGGATCTCTCAAGGACGATAACCAGCATAAGGCATGGTGATGAGTGACAACGTCAAACTGACGGCCGTCAAGGTAAGTACTAAATTTGCCGATTGCCCAAACAATCGCCAAACATTCTTTTTCCGTCACAAAATAGTTGGATTCTGCCTTCGGTAGGCTGCGGCTGGCATATGCGACAACGTACTTTTCAAAGCCATCTTTGCGTTGGGCGAGAATGGTGCCAAGTCCGACACCGCTAGCATCCGTATGTATATAACTAGGCGCATTGTGGTCGAAGTGGCGCAGTACTGGAGGGGACGTGAGGAGCCGGCGGAGCCTCATAAATGAGTCGTCACACTCGGAGTTCCGAGCCGACAGGTCTGACGTGCCATTAAGAAGCTGCGTCAATGGAGCGATGATCAAGGCAAAATTACGAATGAAACGCCGGAAATACCAAGACAAACCGATGAAGCTCCGTAGTTCTTTTAGAGTAGTGGGCTTGGGGTACTCAGCAACGGCGCGAAGTTTAGCATGATCAGGCAGAATTCCCTCTTTCGCGACGACGTGGCCTAGGATCGTAAGCTCACGGGCAACAAAATGACATTTTTTTCAAATTGAGTTGCAACCCAGCTGACGTGTGACAGGCAAGAACCTGCTCAAGGCAGGAGAGATGCGTATCAAAATTCGTAGAAAATACCACAATGTCGTCTAAGTAGCAAAGGCATGTCTGCCATTTAAGACCCCTGAGAATGGCGTCCATCATTCTTTCAAAAGTTGCAGGTGCATTGCAAAGGCCGAAAGGCATTAGATTGAACTCGTATAATCCATCAGTAGTTACAAAAGCCGTTTTTGGACGGTCGGCTTCAGCCATCGGCACTTTCCGGTACCCGGAGCGCAGATCCAGCGAAGATAAGAACTCAGCTCCCTGTAGGCAATCCAGGGCGTCGTCGATGCGCGGTAGGGGATAGACATACTTGAGGGCAATCTTGTTGAGTCGGCGACAATCGACGCAAAACCTGATTGCGCCATCCTTTTTCCGCACCAGCACGACCGGAGACGCCCAAGGACTGTGGGAGGGCTGGATCACACTTCGTTTCAGCATGTCGTCAACGTGTTCGTCAATGACACGGCGTTCGGCTGCGGAAACATGGTATGGACGTTGGCGCAGCGGAGCTTGGTGACCGGTGTCAATACGGTGAACAACCGCTCATGTACGCCCCAAGGAAGGTTGGCTGAAGTCATAGGAAGCGCGGAAACGTTCAAGAAGTTCAACAAGTTCACTGCGTTGAGCGGGCATAAGCGCGTCGTCAACGGTATACAAGAAAACATCGGAGGAACGCGAGGCTGGTGCGGTAGCAGAAGTGACGGCACCGATAGGCAGTGGCGACCTATCGGAAGGTAGGTCAAATGGACTAATGACGTAAAGAGTGTCGCGACGCCCCACCCATTCACCGTGTAAATACGAGAGTTGAAGGGCAGGGAAATGGATTGCACGCATAAATGGCAGCGGAACCATCGGTGAGTGTGACGACTGCAAAACGGAGTAGAAGGTTCCGTCGATGCCCACAACCTTGAGATGGCGTAAAAAGAGCTGTCGTGGCGGGGGGCAGAGTCAAAAGAGACGAGCACCAAGGCGGCAGAAAAAGAAGAGATAATGACGTCAGCGGTGACGACCACTTTAGGAGAACGGTTCGGGAGGTCGACGGTAGTGTCACGGAACGGAGACAAAGGCAGATGCGCACGAGCGCAGTCGACAGCAGCATGATGTGCAGAAAGAAAATCCCAACCCAGAATAACGTCATGCGAAGCACGGCATAGAACGACGAATTCTACAAAATACAGTTCATCCTGAATTATAACACGAGCGGTACATGCGGCCGAAGGCTTGACTTGCTGCGAGCTTGCCGTGCGTAGGGAAATACCTGGTACAGGAATTGTCACTTTCTTGAGTTTGCGGCAGAGGTCTTCACTTATGACAGAAACGGCAGCCCCTGTATTGAGAAGTGCTGTTGTCGCCACGCTTTCGACAAGTACTGCGATTTCGTTAGTAGGAGAAAGATGAGGCCTTGAAAATTTCGACGATGGCGCAGTTCTTCCCTCGGGAACTGCGGCTGTCAGTTTCTTCCTTACCAGAGCTGGAACGGCGAAGCATGGGTGAAAGGGAACAGCGGCGAGGAGATGGAGACCGACGAGAGTTGAAGGTGGCGCGACGACAATACGAGTCCGAGGGATCAGGGATAGAACGATGCGAAGGCTCTTGGGGAAGGTAGCCGAGGTTCGGCGCGTCACGACGAAAGTAAAGTCCACGGCGGCGACAGAAACGCGCAACATGTCCCGGAATACCGCATGCGCGAGAGATAGGGCGGTTGTCCGGAGTACGCCAAGGGTTAAGAGAAGGTCCGGAAGGCGATAAGGGCACGTGGACCGGGCGTACCGGAAGTGGCGACGAGTAGAAACTAGCGGCGGGTCGGGAGGTAGGAGGCATCGGTCGCGGAGGAGGTCGGTTTAGAGCGGCAGCGTAAGTCAGAGGTGCAGTCACAGGCGGCCGTGGAGAGGGAGGTGGGAGCGCCTGAGAAACTTGTGCTTGGATCACACGACGGAGCGACGGTTCTAGTGTGGAAGCAGGCTCATCAACACACGCCACAAGAGATAGCTGGCGAGCCACTTCTTCCCGAATGTATTGCTGAATCTGCGGCATCAAGCCGGAGAGATCAGCGATAAGGAATCCAGGATCCAAAGCTGAGAGGTCCGCGGATTGCAAACTGGTGCGACGGGTGGAAAAGCGCTGCTTGCGCAGCTCGTCGAAGCTTTGACATAGCTCAATTACTTGTGCACCTGTTGTAGGGTTCTTGGCCACGAGCATATGGAAGGCATCGTCGTCTATGCCTTTCATAATGTGCCTTATCTTACCGGCATCGGTCATGGACGCATTCACGCACTTACAGAGGTCGATGACGTCCTCAATGTAGCTCGTGAAGGTTTCACCGCTTTGTTGAGCGCGACCACGCAAACGGTGTTCAGCACGGAGTCTGCGCACAACGGGACGGTCGAAGACCGAAGTGAGGGTCTCGGTGAAAGCTCACCAGGTTCTAAACTCGGCTTCGTGGTTTCTAAACCACAGATTTGGCACATCAGTTAGATAAAATATGGCGTTGGTCAGCTTGTCGGGGTCAGCCCACTTGTTATGCGCGCTAACGCGGTCATACTCTGCAAGCCAGTCCTCCACGTCGTCATCGTCGGTGCCGCTGAAGATGGCAGGGCGCTGAAGATGGCAGGGATGTACCGCACCAGAACACACGACAGCCGGAGGGGGGGGGGGGGCGGGAGCGGATTGCGAAGGGCCGGTTTCGTCGGTCATTGCGGCCGCAGATGGCAACGTATGGCTGCGGAGCTCCAGGTCGGGGAAGACGGGTACCCGCATCTCAACCAAATGTCAAGGGATGCTCTTGCAAGTCCACAGGCCGTCTGACCGAAGTATAAGAAAACGGAGCAGTCTCAGGTGGACAGCGATCGAGCGCGCACTACTAGTTCGTCGACTTCCTCTTTCACACTTCACCGTGCCGGCACCGATAATCCCTATTACAATGCGTATATATCGCGTAGTGCTCAGTGGCTTTGCTTTCGCCGCGAATGTCGCCGGCAATCTTCTCGTTTGAGCCCACTCATTAGTGCAAAGTTGCCACCGTCTGTGACTACATTGAAATACCTACCGCTGCTGAATCATGCAGCGGTCTCCATTATATACTTTGAAGCGGCTGATCCTTTTATGTTAGATTTTTTCCATCATTCCTTATATTCAAATATGTGGGTGAGGTAGAGGCGAAATGCCTCACCGGTGCCGTATTCATCGAAGTTGGCGACCATCTTCCGTTCCGACCATGGTGAAACTAGACCTTCACGAGCCCATTGTCCACTAATCAGGTGTACTTGGGCATGTCCAACGCTTCCAATGATGCGGTCATAATGCTGACCTGTGCCATTGGTGGATCTGTGCGCGTGGGGCTTATGAGGTTGGTGCTGGGTCTTTATCTTTGTATGACGAGACTAATTAGTTGCGGACGTAGAAAAAGGTGGTTGCCCGAACACTATCTTTTATTTTTCGTCTTCCTTGACTTCCATCCACCGTCCATCTGTACACCGTTATATATGTGGGATACTTGGTAGTCTTCGGAGTTTCCCGTTTTATTTGCTTATTGGCATCAAATAGTTTGTTTTTCCGTTGCTCTTATGGGCTCTGCAGCGATAACGCTTTTGGCGTGACGTCACTACCCCATACCTAATTTCTAATCTCTTCACCATTTTCAGAAAAACGAGAAACAGTGGAGCTACACTGTAGCATCTAATTCTGTTAAGGCGCTCAATAAATGTTTTGGTGGTTTTAATTTCTCTTTGCAAAGTAATGCCTGCCTTTTGATATTTAACAAACCGTAAAGGACATGCGTAGTTGCCGTCTAGAAAACATGTCCTTTAAAAAAATAGATGAATGTCCCAACGCATTCACTTGCAGAACACAATTATTTTCAGACATACTCACGACCGGGTCGATGACGCACTGACGCACCAGGTCGATGACGCACAACATATTTTTCATGTACGCTTACCAAGATTCGCGATAAACATTACTTCACAGCGTGGTAAGATTTCTAATGTCAACTGCGCCAGGGGCGAGATAGAATGGAGGAACCGAATGCATGTTAACCTTTTTCGACATCCCCGTTCGTGCTTACTTTTGAGTTGACGTTCAATGGCTCTATTGCTTAAGAGCGTTGATCAGAAAGCCACCTACTTCAATATTGACTTCGTCTTGCCTGGGTGAGTGCATTCTTGGGGCGGAATAATGATACAATCACCGTAGTTGCTGGTGTTTTGCACGCTGCATTGCCTTCTGCAGTATTGCGACCAGGGGTCCAAAGCTGTGAGATAGTCGTTCGCCGTGGAAGAGTGAGGGAACCTGGGGCGGGCCCTGACGTTTTAGGCACACGTTTATAGTGTCGCAACGTCAAAAACAGAGGTGGCACAGCCCTCATCAAGAGGAATAGCATCAGCTCGCCTTTTTAATACCGAGCGCTATTGCGACTTCTTCGCCGCGCTTTGATAGAAACGCTGATGCCTGCTCGCATAGTTCTCCTCTTCATCGGAGTACAGGTGCGGCATTTGCGTCCCTCCGAAGGAAGCATCGTCCCGAATCGCAACTTAAGCATATGAGGTCGGTGTGCAAAGGGTACAAAGTAACGCACGCAAAACAAAAAAAAAACAGAAAAGAACAAACGAAACTTTCTTCAACAGATACGGCTTCATCCACACCACATGCACCACTTCGGGTAAGTGCTTGCGGCGACTGGAGCTACTGTCACTGCCAGGGACGATCGCGTAGGTTACGTCGCTAAGGCGTCGGATCACTCTGTACGGCCCAAAGTACCGTCCTAGCAGTTTTTCGGAAAGTCCACGGCGGCGTATGAGTATCGAAACCGATACTTTATCACCGGTAGTGTAGAGAACAGGACTGTGTCGAAGATGGTACCGTTTTGCATCTTGGTCATGCTGATAGAAGATACGTACGTGGGGAAGCTGTCTGGCTTCTTCGGCGCGCTGAGTAAGTTCGACAACGTCGGTAGGTATGTCGTCACACTCGTGCGGCAGCATGGCTCCAACGTCGTGACTTCGCGACCGTGGACCAAGCTGAAGGGTGTCATTCGAGCAGTTTCTTCTCGAGCGCTATTGTATGCGCAAGTTACGTAAGACAAAATCTGATCTCAGTTCTTGTGTTCCACGTCGACGTACATGCATAGCATGTCTGCCATGGTCTTATTAAGTCGCTCGGTTAGTCCGTTGGTCTGGGGATGATATTTGCGGTTGTTTTCCGCTTCTTTTCCGGTGGCTTGTACCGCTTGGTGTAAGAACCGAGTCAAGAAGTTCTGCCGTGAAGGCAGTTCCCCTGTCTATGATGACTACTTTTCGGGTGCCATGCTGAAGGACGACGTTTTCGATGAAAAAATTAGCCGCTTCGGCTGCTGTGCCCCGCTGCGTAGCTTTAGTCTCCGCGTAGCGCGTCAGGTAATCGGTTGCGACAATGATCCATTTGTTGCCGGCTGTAGAAGTTGGAAATGGGCCCAGGAAATCCATCCCAACTTGGGTGAAAGGCTGTCCTGGTACCTCGACTGGATGTAAGAGACCTGCAGGCTTGCCGGGGGGTGATTTGCGTCTTTGGCAGTCGGCACATGTTTGTACATGATGTTTCACAGCAGCGGGTAGCTTTGGCCAATAGTACTTGCGTCGGAGTCGGGACAGTGTTCTCGTGTAGCCTAGATGACCTGAGGTGGCTTCATTGTGGCATGCTGTTAGTATTTCTTTGCGAAGTGATATCGGTACGACAAGCAGGTACGTGCTGACGCTGGCAGAAAAGTTCTTCTTAAAGAGAACATCATTCCGCCGACAAAACGACGGTAGTCCCCTGGAATAGAGTCACGCGACGTCTTTACTTCGGCCTTCCATGAAATTAATGAGTGGGAGCAGCTGTGGGTCGTGGCGCTGCTCCTGTGAAATGGTGACAGCGTCGACGACGCTCAAAAATGCAGCGTCCACGTCCACGTCATCGGTACCTGCGGGCTCGACGGGTGACCGCGAAAGGCCGTCGGCGTCGGTGTATCTCTTCCCTGATCTGTAAATTATGGTCATGTCGAACTCCTGAAGCCTAAGACTCCAGCGCGCCAGACAGCCAGATCGATCTTTCAAGTTAGTCAGCCAACAAAGAGAATAATGATTGCTGACAACCTTGAATGAACGGCCTTACAAATACGGGCAAATTTGGTAAACGCCCACACCACGGCGAGGCATTCCTTCTCGGTAGTCGAGTAGTTTTCCTCCGTACGAGAGACAGTTCGGTTGACGTAGGCGATGAGGTTTTTGAATCTGTCTTGCCAATGCACCAATACGGCCCCCAGACCAACATTGCTCGCATCGGTGTGAAGTTCTGTAGGGGCTTCCAAGTCAAAGTGCGCAAGAACTGAAGGCGTTTGCAGGCGCTGGCGTAGTTCGTCAAATGCTACTTGCTCATTTTCGCCTCACAGAAAGGGAACATTATTTGGTCTAAGGCGCGTTAACAGGGCAGCAATACGTGAGAAGTTCGCAGTGAACCTCCGGTAATAGGCGCAAAGCACCAAGAAGCGCCTCATTGCCTTCTTGTCGGGCGGTGTGGGGAACTTTGCCACAGGGTCTATTTTGTCTGGGTCAGGTCGTACACCCTCGTAACGGACGACGTGGCTGAGGAAGCACAGTTCACTGAAACCACAATGACATTTCTCGGGCTTTAACGTCAGGCCAGCCGAGCGTATGGCTTGAAGAACAGTGAGTAACCGGCTTAGGTGCTCCTAGAATGTAGCTGAGAGCACTATGACGTCGTCTAAATAGACGAAGCGAGTTTGCCACTTCACGCCAGATAGCACGGTGTACATTAAGCGGTGAAAAGTGGCTGGCGCTGAGCACAGACCGAAAGGAAGTACCTTAAATTTGTAAAGACCGTCGGGGGTCACGAAGGCCGTTTTCTACCGATGTCTCTCATCGACCTCTATCTGCCAATACCCGCTTCGTAGGTCCATTGAGCTTGCCCAGCGAATCGTCTATGCGCGGCAGCGGGTAGACGTCTTTCTTCGTGACTTGGTTTAATTTGCGGCAATCGATGCAGAAGCGCAAGCTGTCGTCTTTCTTTTTGACCAAGACCACGGGTGACGTCCAGGGACTGTTCTAAGGCTGTATCACGTCATCCTCGATCATCTTGGTGACTTGCTTTAGAATCACATCACGTTCCTTTGGAGCTACGCGGTAGGGATTTTTTCGAATCTGCCTCGTGGTATCATCCGTGATTATACAGTGCTTGGTCAGTGGTGCTTGTTACACCTTTGACGTAGCCGAAAAGGAATCTTCGAACTGGTGTATCAGCTCCAAGAGGCGCTGTCTCTCAGAAGGCGACAGGGTGGATCTCATGTCTACAGACAAATGTGTCGAGGCCGCAACGGTCGTTTCTTGACGTTGTACAGATAAACAATATTTTACTTGGGTGACTTCGTCGCAGTACGCAATTGCGGTGCCCTTCTGGATGTGACGGCGTTCGTCACTGAAGTTCGTGAGAAGGACTTCCGCATGCCCATGAGTCATGTCGAGTAGGCCTTTAGCAGTCGAAATGCCTTGGATTAGCAATAGTGCAATGATTTGCTCCGCGATCACATCCTGATGGTAGGGCTTCTGGCACGAAACACATACAAGGCGGCAGGAGCGCGGTTGAATGGTCACATCGTCGGCGATTCCCAGACGCTCGTGTTGCCCGTCATGAATGGTGTCGGCATAGGGGCTTGCAGAGAACGTCACCATACGGCCCGGAATGTTTATGACGGTGCTGTGATATCGCAGAAAATCCATCCCCAAGATGACGTCTCGGCAGCAGTCGGGGAGATTGACGAAAGTGGCAACGAAACTGATATCACCGATGTGGATTCGAGCGGTGCAAGTTCCCGTTGGTGTTATTACCTGGCCACCGGCACTTCTTATGTGTGGCCCGGTCCAAGGCGTGTTCACTTTCCAAATGCGGTCGGCCAGCTCCTGCCGCACGATTGAGAAGTCTGCACCAGTGTCAACAAGTGCTGTGACGTGATGTCCATCTGTCAGAATGCTAAGATCGGCACGGGCAACGTCGTCAGCGTTAGTATTCGTCGTCGTCGTATCGCCTTCTCGGGTAGCGTAAGGGGTATTTTTGGCGTCGCGACACTGGGCAACCTTCCCCCCGGAGATTGCTGCCGTTAGTTTCCCCGGCACGGACTAGGGGAATAACCACCCCTGACCACGTCAGCGAAACTCTGGCGATTTGGAGAAGTGTACCGCACAGGCGACGGGAACTGCAAGCGACGACGTGGTCAAGCTGCTTGGCTGGTCGACAGGTGATCACGGTTCGGGGCACAACGGTCGTGAAAGCGCAGAGAAGCGGTGGGCGAAAAACTTGCCACCGCAGCCTCTCGATGGGGACAGTAACTGGCAATGTGGTCAGGTTCCCCACAGTGGAAACAGAGTGGTCGATGGTCGGCCGTGCGCCACAAGTCAGTACGGTGAACAGGCGGCCGTCTCACAGTCTCCCGTTGCCGCCACGGCACGGCAACGGTCCGGGGTTGTAATGGCGGTACCTCCGGTGAAAGGGGAGGACGTCGGACCACGTCGACATAGCTTAGTGGACATGCCTCAGGGCATGGAGCTGGTGAGGAGAAGGCTTGCCGCAACTCTTGGCGCACGACTTCTGCAACAGATACGACGGGAGACTCCGTAGGAGGAATGCCGAGGGCTCGCAGCTCTTCACGTAGAATGACTCTAATCATTTTCCGTAAAGAATTCTGGTCAACACCCTGAGCTGGGGCGCTTATTGGTGTGTTGTTCAACACAACAATAAGGTCAAAGTGGCGGCAACGTTGCTGAAGTACCCGCTCAATGGTAATCGCTTCTTTGATGAAGTCGTCGACCATGGTGGTCGGGTTTGGTACAAAGCCTGCAAACAGCGGTTCCTTAATTCCCCGCATAAGATGACGCACCTTCTTCGCCTCGGCCATATCGGGGTCAGCTCGGCGAAACAGACGGTCCATATCCTGCGCATACATGACGACGGATTCGGTCGGCTCAATAAGTTGCACGTAATCGTGCCAGTACGAGCTTCCGAATGTATCGAGGAGCTGACGCCAAAAATCACCCCACGTGTGGAAGCTCGCTTCCCTGTTCTCGTACCATGTGGGAGCACTCTTTTTGAGCGCTAAATAAGCATGGGTGAGATTTTGTCGTTCGGTCCAGTGTTTAACATCAGCGACGCGCTCGTACTAATCAAGCCAGTCCTCGACATCTTCAAAAGCATCACCATGGAAGGTTTCCAGAACGCGAGGCTGTTCAAGAGTCACCTGGGAAAGGTTTGGCGCCGTCTGCGAAGGAAGAGACGGCGACTGAATCGATGGACTGTAGTCGTGACGAGAGGTGGATCTTCCGGACTGGGTGTACGGGGCCTGATAGGGGTTGAACGCATGAGGTTAAGGGCTCCAGCAGCTCCACCAGTGTCGCAACGTCATAAACAGGTCGCACAGCCCTGATCAAGAGGAATAACAGCAGGTCGCCTTTTTAATACAGGTCGCTGATGATGATGTCCTCAGCACATGGCTCGTACCCATTTCGGGGGATTGGCCAAGAACTGAGCACCTGAACTTTTATATATGTATTCTGAAACTACAGTTACTCTGAAATTTCGTAATGAGAACAACAGACAGATTAATTTACCTGAACTGCATAATTTATAATAATAATGCCATGAATTAAAACTGAAATATCTCTGAGAGAATTGTAAAAGTGGGGATTTAAAATTTTATTCGTTTTGTTGATTGAATGAAACCACAAACGGCATCAAATACGTCCCTTTGGCTAAAGCCCAATACCGAGGCACCGAAAGTGAGTACTGTTTCTGATGTTAAATTTACTCATAATTTAGCAAGCGGTATTTCAAGAAGTCCTTTTATTTGTAATTTATACCGACGACATATTAAAAACTAGTGTTCTACGGTTTCTATTTCTCGGCAGAATTGACAGAGCGGCAATATCGCCAGACCAGCCCTGTGTAAATATAGGTTTAATGGTGGGACACGGCAACGTAATTTTGTAGGATGACTTCCGATTGTCATACTTTCCAGGCGCTACTGCGACTACTTCTTCTTCGCCGCGCCTTGATAGAAAGGCTCATGCCTGCTCACATAGTCCTCCTCTTCATCGGCGTACAGGCGTGGCAATATTTACGTTTTGTACAAGAATGATGATGAATGCTGAAAGTATGACAATCACTTTCTAGTTCCAGCTGCCGATCTCTTTCACCAAGCGTACGTCTACTCGTTAAACCACTCGGTTGTCCTGGTCCCGGCGCCTTCCCACAATACATCATCCCCCGCCAATCCGGACATTGGTCGCAAGTTAATCAGTAGTAGATTTTTAAGGAGCATGGGCAACTGTGGCCAAAGAGCGCCAAACACAGGGTTGGTGGTCAACTCAGGTTAGTAAGCACTACTCGAGAAGGATAAGAAACAATGGTGTATAGGGCCTAAAATAATTGAGTGATGATTATGTTTAATGATTATTGGCAAAGCATATGACCCTTACAATGTGACCCAGCCTCATCAACAGTCCTTGTCAGGGCAAGGAGTGCGGAGCGCCTAAAATGTAAGATAAAAAGCTCAGCCATTTCCTCGGGAATGAGACAAGGGTGAGATCAATGGAAATATAAAATTGCATGTACGAAGCCTGGAGTCACTAAAAACTTCAAAACTCTTTTTAATGAAAACATTTGGTAGTCGCCGAGAAAGAAGGGCGGGTGCGGAGGTATTTGCTTTCTGCAGAGCTCTGGAAAGTGATGTCTTCTTTCTCGTTCTAGCTTCTTGCACATTATTAGGACATGAATGACAGACCGTCGATCGCCACTAGTTGGACAGTGCGGTGCTGGAAAACTGTTTAACAGATGTGAATGTGATGCATGTGTGTGTCCTATCCTAAGCCTGCATAGTGGAACCTCTTTATATCTGTCACGTTTCTCGGTAGCATATCTTCCTATTATGGGCTTTATTGTGCGCAGTTTGTTTTCAATTGCTGCATTCCATTCTTCTTACCATTGTCTATGGATTCTGTTTCTAATGTATGGCCTGAGGTCCTCGTAGGGTACATTATCTATGTAAAGAAAATTACGCAGAGCAGCTGACTCCGCAAGTCTGTCAGCTACCTCATTGCCAGGTATGCTGCAGTGCAGCGGTACCCGGCACAGTGTGATTTTATGTTTAGATTTGTGAGCCGACATGAGACATTTTAGAAGGAGATTAGTTGGTGTATATTTATGCTTTTTACCAAATGACAACACAGTCACCGCACTGAGGCAGTCTGCGTATATGATGGCGGCTGCCTGTTCCTTCCGTAGGATCTGTCTTACGGCCAGGAGTATGCCACAGTATTCTGCAGTAAATATGCTTCTATGTTGATTCATTGTTTCACCTTTGATTTTTTTCCATCAGTCCTTATATTCAAATATGTGGGTGAGGTAGAAGCGAAAAGCCTTAACGGTGGCGTATTCATTAAAGTTGGCGACCATCTCCCGCTCCGACCATGGTGGAACCAGACTTTCACGAGCCAATTGTCCACTGATCAGGTGTACTTGGGTATGTCGAAGGCTTCTAATGATGCGGTCATGATGCTGATCTGTGCCGGGGGTGTATCTGTGCACTTGGAGCTCACGGCGTCGCCTGGAAGACTACCATGTTGATGTATAGCTGACGAGGCGGCTGCCAGGTCTCTCTCCTTGTGTGAGGAGAGTAATAGGTTGCGAACGTACACAGACATGGTTGTTGTTGTTGTTGTTGTCCGAACACTAGCTTTTATTTTTCGTCTTCCTTCACTTCCATCCACCGTCCATCTGGACACCGTTTACATATGTGGGATGCTTTGTAGTCTTCGGAGTTTTCCGTTTTATTTGCTTAATGGCAAAAATTATTAGGTTTTAAATTGCTCTTGGGGGCTCTGCAGCGATAACGCTTTTGGCGTGACGTCACTACCCCGTACCTAATTGCTAATCTCTTCGTCATTTTCAGAATAACGATAAACAGTGGCGCTACATTGTAGCATTTAACTGTTAAGACGCTCAATAAATGCTCTGGTAGTTTTTATTTCTTTTTGCAAAGTAATGCGTGCCTTTTGAACTTTCAAAAACTCTATAGCACATAAGTAGTTTCCGTCTAGAAAAGCATGACCTTTAAAAAAATAAGTGATTGTCCCAACGCATTCACTCGCAGAACACCATTATTTTCAGACGAACTCACGACGCGGTCGATGACGCACTGACGCACCAGGTCGATGGCGCACAACATATTTCCCATCTACACATATCAAGATTAGCGATAAGCATTACTTGACAGCTGTGGAAAGATTTTTAATGTCAACGGCGCCAGGGGGGAGATAGAAAGGAGGAACCGAAAGCGTGGTAACCTTTTCCGGAATCTGCGTTCGTGCTTACTTTCGAGTTGACGTTCAGTGTCTCTATTGCTTAATAGCATTGATCAGAAAGTTACCTACTTGCAGATTGACTTTGTCTTGCCTGGGTGAACACATTCTTGGGGAGGCTAATGCTCAAATCACCGTAGTTGCTAGTGTTTTGCACGCTCCATTGCCTTCAGCAGTATTGCGACCAGGGGTCCGAAGCTGTGAGATAGCCGTGGAGGAGTGAGGGAACGTGGGGCTGGGCCTGACGTTTTAAGCACACTTTTATATTTACATTTTGTACAAGAATAGTGAAGAATGATGGAAGTATGATAATCACGTTCTAGTTACAGCGGCCGATCTCTTTCACCAAGCGCCCATCTACTGATTTAACCACTCTGGTGTCCTGGTTTCGGCGCCTTCCCCCAATCCAGCGTCAGATGTGGGTGAGGTAGAGTCGAAAAGTCTCACCGGTACCGTATTCATTGAAGTTGGCCACCATCTCCCGTTCCGACCATGGCGGAACTAGACCTTCATGAGCCCATTGTCCACTGATCAGGTGTACTTAAGTATGTCCAAGGCTTCCAATGATGCGGTCATGATGCTGATCTGTGCCAGTGGGGGATCTGTGCGCTTGGGGCTCACGGCGTCACCTGGAAGACTACCATGTTGACGTGTGGCTGAGGAGGTTGGTGCTAGGTCTTTATCTTTGTATGACGAGACTAATAGGTTGCGGACGTAGAAAAAGGTGGTTGCCCGAACACTAGCTTTTATTTTTCGTCTTCCTTCACTTCCACCCACCGTCCATCTGTAAATCGTTACATATATGGCATGCCTGGTAGTCTTCGGAGTTTCACGTTTCATTTGCCTAATCGCATATTATAATTAATTTCCCTTTGGTCTTGGGAGCTCTGCAGCGATAATTCTTTGGCGTGACGTCACTACCCGATACCTAATTGTTATTCTCTTCGCCATTTTCGGAATAATGAGAAACAGTGGAAGTACAGTGTAGCATCTAATTCTGTTAAGGCATTTAAGAAATGTTTTGGTGGTTTTAATTTCTCTTTGCGAAGTAATGCGTGCTTTTTGATATTTCAAAAACCGTAATGCACATACGTAGTTGCCGTCTAGAAAAACATGCCCTTTAGAACGTAAGTGAATGTCCAAAGGCTTTCACTCGCTGAACACATTTATATTCAGACGCACTGACGCAGCAGGTCGATGACGCCCAACATATTTTTCATGTACGCAGACGAAGATTCGCGTTAAGCAATACTTCAGAGCTGTGGAAAGATTTTTAATGTCAACTGCGCCAGTGGGGAGATAGAAAGGAGGAACCGAAAGTACGTAAACCTTTTCCGACATCCCCGTTCGTTCTGACTTTCGAGTTGACGTTCAGTGTCTCTATTGCTTAACAGTGTTGATCAGAAAGTTACTGACTTGAAGATTGACTTTGTCTTGCCTGGGTGAACGCATTCTTGGGCGGAATAATGATCCAATAACCGTAGTTGCTAGTGTTTTGCACACTCCCTTGTCTTCCGCTGTCTGCACCACTAAACGTACTGCAGACAGCGAATCTATGCGGGCTCGAAGACGTGAGGCAAGGCAACGATGCGTGGCTGCCACGAAAGACGACGAGTGCCGTGAGCACTACGACTAGAAGCAACAAGCGGAACAACAACGTGTGGCAGCCTTGGAAGATGAGGCGCGTGTAGAGCACCACGGCCAGAAGCGACACCCACAACAATAACAACAGTCAATCAAAGCTCACAGCATAAAAAGCTTTTTAGTAATTACGCAAACGCATGGCGCCTAAGCTTCCAAATTGCACAAGACTATTGCGCGGTAAAGCAGGAAAAGGGTGCGAGTTCGCAATTGCCCTCTATTGGCGTGCGTTTCGCATTGTCTTTTGTGTTACATGGTATAATGACTGTAGCAATATTTGTGTCTACGTCTGTTAACTAGTAGTGTATTTAAAGTGTATTATTCAAGCCACTGATGTTCATAGCCAGCATCTGCTTTTAAGGGCTTCTTCCGGTGGCCTCAAGTTTGCTTCTTGCGATCGGTCATTTAGCCCGCGAAACCAGTTGCTCACAGAGGAGGCGCAGTTATATATAGAGACGTAATTATGGCACTCGAACCCTCGACCTTTGGTGGGTCGAGGGTTCGACTTCGATCAGCGATCGTGGGTTTGAGTGCCCAATTTATCTCTATAATAATTATCGTGCCCTAATTAACTTCGCCTTAGCACCTAAGGTCGTAGGTATGAGTGCCTGAATCAACTCTATCTTAATTAATTTCTCTTGGTTAACTTTGCCTTAACACCAAAGCTCGTGGGTATGAGTCCCTTAATTAGCTCTATCTGAATGAAAGTAGGGTTACTGCACCAACACATGATCACACCCTGGGGCATGGCGGTGCCTTAAATAAGTTCGTCTTAAGTAACACCGTAGATCGTGGCTTTGTCTGCCACCAAAGGTCCTGGGTTCGACGGCCTATGGTGGCACCATCAATTTTGATGCTATCAATTGTGGTGCCATTGAATTTTCCGGTCAATCAAATCTTCGACCCATATGCCATCTAAGGTTTTCGCCTTATTTGTGTTCTGCGAGTGATGCGTTGGGACTACTGTGGCTAGATGGGTAGGTGTGCCGTCCGCCGGGCACGAAGAGTAGTTCAGTGCTTCTCCGCATCATGACGACAAAATTGGCGCTGCGGTCGGGGGTTTGTCGCAAGCGGCGCGCGTCGTCTGCTGCTGCGGCCACGTTACATTGCAACTGCGGCATATTTACCGTCGTATTTAAACTGAAAACCACATTCACAGTGGCATCATAGAGAGTTACAAATTTCTGAACGCAGCAGAGCTCTGTCACTTGCGAAGGTAACGTACTTGCCTTTTCCGTCACCTGTTTGTTTCCTCGTTTGAGATTCAAGAATATAAGAGCTAATAACGCTGTTTAGTTTGGTAGACACGTTAAACTTGGGTCTACGAGGAGAAGCGCAAATTCTGCATGGACGAAATAGCCCTTCATCAGTTCCTCTAAAGCGAAAAAGGCGTAGTTTGCTTTGCAGAACAGATGTATACAGTAGTATGTAGGGGCTGTACGCGAACGTGCAGGGCGTATTCTTATACCGCGGAATGCGCAAGAGAAATGCTTTGGCTTGAAGGGATGTAAAACACATTGGCATAAATATTGATATTCGTACAACTAAAATCCTTTGGATTCAATTACCTTGACTGTATTACGGTTATTATACATTTATAAAATATATTATAAACTTGCCCTTGATGATGAAAGAAGTTTTTACGTTGGGCGATTATGTATGATGGGAGCAGTAGCTTGTAGCATGAAAAATCACAGTTTGGACTCGTGAAGATCTGATATATGTATATTTGAATGCAATAATAATTTAGGTAATTCTTCGGTCACACACGCAAACCATGCAGCAACGTACACCAAGCTTTTATTGCAACTATAGCTTTAAATGAAACATTGCACTGCATCACAGCGCTCAGAATGTACGTAGCGTAGCCGCAGCGTAAGGTTTTTTTTTTTTCTGGAGCACGCTCAGGAGCCAAGTTTTGGTCGTCACAAGGAAGTGCAGGTGAGCAATGTATTAGCTTGATGATGCTGTTCGTAATTTCGATTTTATGCTGCTCATAACCGATGACTCCTGAAGCTTCAGCTGGCGAAAGGAAAAAATGCCAGCGGCGGGGCATATCTGCCAGTCGTTGCGTTGTAAACCGTGGCCGCTGCACTTGAAGCTGACTTTTTGCACACACGAACATTTCATCGGCCGTCTTTGAGCAGGTTAATTTCTTCACTTGTCTACAAATACTCATTCTGCACCTGTAGAACACGCGACATTTTCATTCGCATCCTATTTGCTTGGAGCGTGTGTAAGTTTGTCCAATGTCTCCAGAGGAGCCATTGGTTTGGCTCGCTGTCTCTTCCGGATTATTTCAACGGCCTATATGCCGTTGGAGCATCGCTTCTTTTTTTTCTAGAAATTTTCTTCAATATGTAAGGCACAGCGTCGGGTAGCACCGAAGGAAGTGTCACTCTACCATACGTACGCCATCGGAATCTGCACAACCTTCCTGTCGCTGATACGCTCGATGACATGCTCCTTGAAGTGGCGCTAGCACATGACTAATGCGGTTGAAACATTTTTTCAGCACTGCGAATGGCAAGCTTACGTCTTTCGGAAAGTTCTGGGTCTCAGCGCATCGAAACCAATTATTCTTTTGGGCGTGGCTTGCATGTTTGTAGCCGAACTTACAGTTTGGCACAGAGCAACAAGGTGCCCTTCCGGCTTGTTTTCTTCTGTGCAGGAACACTTTCACTGTGTCCCGGAGTCTCACGAGCTTTGTATCTACGAATCTCACCCACGGTCTTCACTTCGTTCCTGAAACGTCTGAGGAAATTACAAGAACTCGGGAAACTATCCTGACTGCGAGCGCAGCGCTCTGTGAAGTAAGCGTGTTAACAGACGATATAAATGACTTATTTTGAAAATTACTCATTGCAACAAGAAACATCGCACTGTTAAGCACTCTATCAACATAATTTAACCCTTTTCTTTCAGGTTTTACAGTGAGAAACATATTATCTTAAGTATAGCAGGCGCGCAATAACAAAACTCTCAGTAGCAGACGACGCGCGCTTCACTGCAAACCTCTGACCGCAGCGCCACTCCTGCTGTCATGATGCGGAGAAGCAGTGAACTACGCCGGTCGGCACACCTACCAATCTAGCCACCGTATTGGGACATTCAATTTTTCTATTTTTGAAGGGCATGTTTCTCTAGACAGAACCTACGTATGTTCTTTAAGGTTGTTGAAATACCAAAAGGCACCTATATCTTGCGAAGAGAAATTAAGAACACCAAACATTATTTGATCACCTTAACGTAGTTAGGTGCTACCATGTAGCGCCACTGTCTCATTATTCTGAAAATGGCGAAGTGATTAGCAAATAAATGTCGTGTCGTGACGTCACTCCAATAGCGTTATCGCTGCAGAGCTCCTAAGGACAACGGAAAAACTCATTATTTTATGCCATTAAGCAAATGAAACGTGATACTCTGAAGACTACCAAGCAGCCCATATACGTAACGGTGTAGAGATGAACCGTGGGTTGATGTGAAGGAAGACGAATGATGTAAGCTAGTGTTCGGGCGAGTATGTTTATCTGTGTCCGCAACCTCCTGCTCGCGTCACAAATGTCGACAGCATAACGATCTGGCAGCCACCTCGTCAGCCACACATCATCATGGAAGTCTTCCAGACCGCGCCGTGAACCCCAACACAGATCAGCATAATGACCGCATCATCGGAAGCCTTGGACTGCGGTAGCCTACGTGCTCGAAAGTCCCCAGTCCCAATGATAAAATATTTATTATGATGATGATGATGACATACCCAATGTACACCGGATCAGCGGACCATGGGCCCGCGGAGGAGTGGTTCCACCTCTTCCAGCTTCATGCAACCGCTGCATCATGGTGGGAACGGGAGGTGGTCGCAAACTTCAATGAACACGTGACCGTGGTGACATTTTGCTTCTACCTCACGCACATATTTGTATGTAAGGAACTAGGAGAATAATTCCAGGATGAAGTGCTCACTCGCTGCAAAGTATATGATGGAGACCATTGCATTATTCAGCAGCTGCAGGTTAACAACTTTAGTAATGCCACCAAACAACATGGCCTTCACTTGAGGCTGTGGACAACCTGCTCTACGACCAAATTGTCCGCGTAAGCAAATAAATTTGATTCTGGGACGGCACCCATTTACGACGGTTTCCTTAGACCCGTTTACCGTCCGAAGGCGGCTTCGAAATTGTTCAATCCTGATTAGAGTAAATCACATAGTTCTCGTGGCAGGTTCAAATCATACAGATACTTCGGAACTAAACACAGTGAAACGTAGCTGAAGAATCAAGCAGAACTAAACACGGAGAAAATTTGTGCAGCGACCAACTGACGCAAGGCGAGCAGGCGCAATCGCGCGCTAAAGCACCGCAGCATCGAGCCATGGCAAGTTAGTGGCTACGCCTTCAATTGCGATCACGGGTTCTAACCCGACAAGCGGAACCCGCATTTCGACGTAGGAGAAAAGCTAAAATGCTCTTGGGCTTCCATTTAGGTGCACGTAAACTTAACTTTACTATTGAACTCCACCACGAGTTCCACCTGCAAGGTACACTGTTACTGCCACCCGCTCGAACTTCTCGCCGCCTGTTCAACTCCAACAGCGTTCAACGCCTTCATGGTTAGACTCTTGCATTCAACAAATCGTTTCTTCTCGCAGCCATTGAAGACTGGAATTGCCTTCCCTAAGCAGTTGCTCTTGCGAGAAATCTAGAAAAATTCAGGCAGTCCTTAACTACACTCTTTGTTAAATAACTTGAACTACGCATTTTTTGTTTTCTCGCACCATTTTTATGTTACGGGCGTTGTCCAATAGTAAATATTGATTTAAATTATGCTTTGCATACTTTGACTTGTATTTTAATGTCCGGTTGGGTGTCAATCTTTTATTATAATGCCTGTATTCGTTTGTTAGCTCATTTCTAATTACTTTCTCCATCCCATCCTTGTGTTTTACCTTTTTTCCTTCTGTTTCCATTGCTCATTACCGTACTTTATTATAGGTGAACAGTATTGACAAGAAATCTTGTTCTTTTCTTGTGCGCTCTGTACTTCTAACGTAGTTCTTCTTTGTTGGATAGCATTCGCTCCATTATATGTAATTTCAATACCGTTTCCCCCATCCCTTGTGTATTCCCCTGGTAAAAGTCCTTAAGGGTAAATAAATGATGACAAATGATGATGACGAGCCATGCGCGCGACGAAGTAATGCCAATGCTGCCCTTCTCGCAGGCTCTATTAACAATAACGCACGACAACGCCTCAAGCAAACGTGTCCCGCAGTGTGTTCTGTGCAGTACGCTGACCAATGCCAGTGGCAGCGCTTAACATGCCAGCGCTTAACATTACCTCACCATTCTCTCATTGCACTAAATGCTGAATAATTTAAATATTAGCCGTCAACGTCGCCGCTATTTATCATCAATCACCGGAAACGAAACAGAAAGCTTCGCCTACATCGGTTCTCACGGTGCGTGCGACACGTATTTGTTGTTTCTAGACATTTTCTCGGTGCATTCAGTGCGCCTTTTTTCTAAGGTGTGCCTTTCTACAGTACACGTACTACAATATAATACAATGTACTACAATACTACAATACATTTATATACACGTACCTGCCAGGATGCATCCGCACAGCAGTAAGGTAGCGTTCATTATAAAGAGCCGTCCTCTGGAAATATATTGAAAGCGTAAATTGGTAGGAAGTCTGTGTGCCCAGCTGCAGACGTTGTTTCTGAGACATGAGTAAGAAATGACGCAGACTTTATGAGAATGTCTCGAATAACATTCGAATACAGTGCTTCATCATTACTTTGGATCTCAAAAGCAAATAATAGAGACCGACTTGAATGCAAGATGTAAGGCAGTTTTGTCATGTCAGTTCTCGGAATAAAAATGGAGAAGAGCTTTCACTACAGCTCTCTCGGAAACTCACAGGCATCTGCACCGTGCTTACCAATAAAATAAAATTACGCTCATTGTCATGTTGTTGTTGATTAATATAAATGTGTTTGTGCTTACAGCCGCGTTCTGATTCAGCTTAGGAATCAGCCAACGATAATAATTGTGGGAACTGTAGTCAAAGGCAGTGGCAGTTTTCCAAAAAGATTCAATTATCACGTTTCGATTACGCTTCCTTTTGCCCATTAGGTTGCTGTCTTCTCCCGCCGCTGCACTGCGTGGCGGCAGAAGAGAGGCGAGTCAGCTCAGCTGGTAGACGCTCTAGACTGCTTTTCCCCGGCCGCTGCCCTCTGCATGTGTTTTTCTCTTGCAAATAAACGGATAACAAAATACCATATTTGGTATTAAAAAATGCGCACGACGTGACTAATCCGTTTTTTCCGTGCTGGATATCGCAGCACGTGGCTAAAAGTCATGGCTCGCTGTTGGCAGCGTCTCGTCCGTGTCGCAAACGAAGGAAAATGTGAATTTCATTGAGTTCATTCTACAACAAGGTTGCGACAATTACTAGGCAAAACGCTGCACCTAGCAGCCTTTGAGGTGAAACTCGCAACCTCATACACAAGGCAGCTTAATAGCGGTTAAACAAAAGCAGACGTTATGCATTATGCAAAACCTTCTTACTAAAGGAAAGAACAAGCACGGCCAGAATTAATAAACAAAAGTATCGTGCAATCATTTCGCACAGTTTTAAGGGAGATAAGAAAAGGCACAGTGATGAAATACTTATTTGACACATCCGAATTTTGGTGGTCTAACAACTATTAATTTAACCTAGAATGCATTCTATGGTTGGCGACAAGCAGCAGTGAGGTTCATATGAGAGCGGGTTCTTTGGTGTTTCATCTTGTGAAACAGCACGAAAAGAGTGAGAAGATGGCGAAAAGGTGAGACGGAAAGAAGCGCTGACCTCCAAGTAGCTTTTATTTCTCAAGAGAACACAGATATATCCTTTGAACACTTGCGTGATTTAATAATGACCAATAAATTTTGAAATAATGGATCAGTATCGCAAGAATACAAAACGTCATGTTCCTGAGTAGACGCATCACTTATTGCGCATTCCAATAACTACCGCTACTTATATGAGAAAGCTATGGAAGCGTTACTTACAGCTCTCCCATTTTCTATCGCCACGACTTCTATAATAATTCCAGTCTGTCACATGCATCTCTTGTGACTACTGCGGTAATATTCAAGAGGCAACTGCGATCACCTTAAAAACAAGGTAGTGCTAAAAAAACAAAAAAAATACATCTCTGCTGTTGTGAACTTTGACAGCGAAGCTGTATATGGCTACACCGGCAAATTTTCTGCGTCTGTGTATGTACACTGTGGCGTAGACAAAGAAAAATTTTCCACTCCAGAGATAGTGTATTCTTGTGTTTCCACGCGGAGGAATTAAGTTTTCTCGTATGCTTAAATTACAATCCGATGCTATCATACCTGCAGGTTGTGAGTAAGTCGTACTTTACAAATTTTGTGACGCACTTTGAGAAATTAGATTAATTCAATAACACACTAGCGCCAAGCGGAGGGTCTACTCACATTGGACCACCAACGTCCTACAGATGTCGAACCGATGTCCGAAACGGGACATTCGGACGTCCGCAGGACGTACGCAGAAATCCTGTGTATGACTTCTGGATGTCCATGGGATCGCCCCATGCACGCGAATTGGCGATCCTAGAGACGTCCCACGAACGTCTTAATGGGATATTGGGACGTCCGAGAGACGTTTAAATATGGATATTTCTTTCTTCCATAATCCTGAGTACGTCCGCAGGACATTTTGGTCGGATTGAAGGACGTTTCTGGGAAATATTGCCTTAGCAATTGTCCGAAGGACGTCTGTGAGACATGCGTTTCTGTATTTAAGACATCCACAAAACGCCCTTATTAATCTTATATATTAACATAATATAGGGACGCTCCTCAGAACGTGCCTTGGCCATGTAGCAGGCCTGCTACATTTACGCACATACCACTAACAAAGCAAGCTATGTATAGCTTGCATGTCCTGACTGATAGTTTATGCTATATGGTTTGATTTATTTCATTTTTATGAAGTTCTATGTAATGTATTAGTTTACCGTAGCAGAGAATCATGCGCAGTGCTTACCTGCACTTTGAACGTAATGCCCTGCTACGGTAAACATTACATAAAAGTTGATAAAAATAGAATAAATCAAAATATATAGTACCAACTATAATCAGACAGGACACGCACCTTAGACTTTCTTGTGCGAACAGAAAGAGAACTACATAACTAAGTTCTGTAGTTTGATTAATCATTTGACAACTTATCGTTAAAATACAACATTTATTTCAATAAAACGTGAACACATCTTACTATATGGCAGGGGAACTCGCTGTCGGCACGCTGGCGTGAAGAAGCGAGACAGCAGAAACAAGCGATCGTTTCTTGCTGCTACAGTTATGGCACGTACACACTAGCGGCAAAACGCGCGCGGCGCGCCGCCGGCGGCAAAACGCAGCAGCGGCAGGGCGGCCACACTAACCGGCGGCGCGCCGCTGCGGCAATCACGTGACAGACTAGACTCCTCTCCCCTTCTCGAACTATCCGGGAGCTCACGCGTGCAGATGATAGTGCGAAACGAGAAACAAGCGGTCGGGCGGGTCGGCATGGCACCAGTTTCCCGCGCGCACGTCAAGGAAGCGGGCCGCTCTCATTGGTCTCCTTCATCCGCGGCACGCGGCAAACCGCAAAAAATCGGTCCAGGAGCGATCCCTGCCGCGGCAACAAAAACCCGTTTCGCGGCTGCTTTCGCGGCGCGCGTCTTGCCGCCGGCGGCGCGCCGCGCGCGTTTTTCCGCTAGTGTGTACGTGGCATTACAACGCGTTGCCAGATCTTGCAGAGCTAAGTTAACGCGACCTGCGACACTAGACCTGCGCGGGAACAGTGCTCACGAAGCCAAAACCCACACCCGTGCACGTACTCTGCGTACGCCGCATAGCATAATTTCGCCGGAAGTGTGCCTATAATTGCTATCGCAAAAAAGAAAAACCTGGCGAACGTCGACTATAGCTTTACAAAGAATATAATGGCAATACGGAATGCAACAGTCTGGTAGCATAGAGAAAGAAATTCAACAAGAGCGGACACTCAGCGAAAACTGGCAACAGGAAACACGTCACGCTATAGTATTGATGCTGAGCGTTAGCTGCCGCGAGCATCGAAGAAAAGAAAGTGAAATGAAGTTAACAGGTAGTGTTTCCTTTTTGTTCAATTCTTTGCCGCGAAACTAAAACATTTTGCGTATCAATGAACTTCAACTTTGGAACTTATGTTTCTTGCGTTATCTAGCGACAGGCCAATGACGCGCCAGATGCCTGCGTCATCCGCAAGACACTCCACCGAAGTGAACGAGGACGGCTGCGCGCGTTGGAGCGCTCGCCGGCGGCGAACCGCCTGTCTCCCTTTTTTTAAATATAGCCTGGTTTCTTGGGCTCCCGGCGTATTCTTGCGTTCCTTCTGCACTCGGACAAGACACCACTGCACTATTGTACTACGGCAAGGTGAGAAATTTTTTTTCATAGTCTACGACGCAATTAGGTTTACGGCACCGGACCGAGACTTAAGACAAAGTTAGCGAAAAACAGCTCGGCCGTCTTGGCGCAGTTACTTTGAGTTAATGAATCGTGCTGGGACATGTTTCCAATGCTTCCTAGGGGATTATTGTAATTTATCTCGGTTCCGTTGAGGCACACAGGCCGCACAGGGTGCTGTGACACCGTTAGCGAGAACCAACTAAGCCGTGGTGCGTAGTCTAGTTCATCTTGCTAGGAGAAGATTGTGCCGCTTTCTCTGACGCCAGGCATTACTGAAAAATAATTTCTTTACTTTTTGGGGCACTTTTCAGGCACGCTGGCCGCACAGCGCAGTGTGACGCAGTTAGCGATAAGCAGCTCGGCCGTGGCGATGAACTTAGTTTGGCGTGTAATGAATCTTAGAGGGACAAGTTTGTGACGTTTTTGTGGCCCCGCAACAACATATACCTTCTTTCGGTACTCACGCCTGTCGAAAACGCGATGGGCGATTGCCAACAGTGATAACATGGGGGTGTGTTGCTGGCGCCTGCAGAATGGGCGAAATATAATGCTGAGGAACATATCAGAAAGTTGTAATTCGAAAATTGCGTCTTCTAAAGGATTGAAAACTGGCTTTGCACCCACGCATTTGTCTTATGTGCGAGTAGAAGGCATTCTGCGAACATCTAGGATGGCCCGGCTGGGAGGCTCTGTTGCGTCCGTCTCTGTGTATCTAGCGTACCGTCGCGTCGTCCGAGGCCAAGTTTTGGAAACACGAAGTCGCCCGTGTATTCGTGCTGCTAAAGTGCAGGAAATAATGCCCGGAAATGGGGGAATGCTTGTAAATCAGATGTTTTGATATTTTATGGTACTGTTTGGGATGAGACGGGTATTTTCTACGCCATGTATGTAAAAGCGAATTGCTTTAGTTTGTATAGCCGCCCATTCACCGCTTTCGCACGTTTCGCCTGTACACGCAGTGTTCCTATGTCTAAATACCAAAATGACACATGCTTGTAACATGCATGCTGTTACATGCTTGTAAATGTAACATGCTTGTAATTTACTTTTTTTCAGATGAAGCCGTCCGGTGGAGCTTCATACGGGAAGTACTGCTTACTTGGGATCACAACGTTGGATAAACGCACAAAAAGCGCGGAACGAGTTTTTGTATAGAGCAAAATAAATATTTCATCATTTCACAAGGGTCTCAATTGCGTCTACTTTCTGAAATTGCACGTGGCACAGGTTCGATGGGACTTGACAAGATCGTTCACAATCATTTTTACCAAATAATAAACCGATTCCGCACGAAGACCGTGCGCGGTCGAGATAAAGAGAAAAAGGGCGCAGCTGCCGTGCTAGCTAGCGTTCAAAATGCGCGCGCCCAAAACCGAAAACGGAAGTGATTGATGCCTACCGCTTGACGCGCTGCAGTCAATTCGGCCGCTGGGCTCTATGGGAGTATCCGCTCTTGTTGAATTCCTTTCTCTATGCTGGTAGTTCGGAAGAGAGAGCAGGGTATCAATTTCATCTTGTACAGCATGTCGCGCACGCATGTCAGAGCATACGCTAGCCCAAATGATGGCAAATGCGACAGGAAAGAAAACTGAAGCAGAGCGATTGGCCAACCGCCATGGTGTGAGTGATGCTGCCACTGAGATACAAATGACTACAAAAGTTCCGTTATTCGATCCTTACACGGTTTTATGATTGCTCTTGCCATCACGGTTACGCAAAGAAAACGCATAAGGGCAGACAAAGCTTAACCAACCCAGTTAATCACTCAGAGCGCGCGACAGAATTGTATTATGTAAATAACAGTGAACAGAAACAAACGTTATCCACTACTAGAAATACGGCAACGTGCGAACGAGGAATGGTCTAAGAAGTAGCGTAAACGTTTCGGTGTTTACAGACATCTGAGACGGAAGCTTGACCTCACCATCGTACTAGCATGCACCCGAATAGTAAATAAGCAGCAGTTTCAAAAGAAGTCGCCCAAAAGTTTCCTTATTCCCTGAAACGCACGCGTACAGCATTATTTGGCACGAGCAATATGCCGGCCTTAAAGGGACACTAAAGAGAAACAGGAAGTTCAGCTGGAATAAAAGAGGGACCTTCAGGAATGCATGCAGTTTTTGTTGGGTGCAAAAATATGAGTTATTAGCGGAAACATTCGTGAACAAAGACCACATATCTCTTTCTCAATTTCTCTCACCCCAGATTGGGCGCTGAAGCAGTGTCGTCACAGATTTCATTGCTCTCAGCGAATCAGAATGCGCCATGATACGTCACCGCTTGCGTAAACGGCCGAGCCGCTGGCTGCATCAAGGCTGCATGACCGCTGCGTTTCCGTTCACCGCGAAGGATACCGTTGTTGCCGCTGTACCTTGCAACGAAGAGCTCTCCAGGTAAGCAGGACTGCATTTCCGCGATGTTCAGTGAAATGGAGTGCGCAATGATGCTCCGTGCTCGAGCGGTAGGTGTTTCCGCGTGCGATGGCGGTGAGCCGCCGGCCGCGCCGGCGGAAAGCAGAGCTTTGTTTTCGTCGACGGAAGGCGAGGCGTCCGGTCCACCAGGCGACGATATTCCCGACAAAACAAGCGTAGAAAGTTGCGCACGTACTCGGTATTTCTATTTCGTGGCTTTATTTATAACATTCAGCACTCACCGAACCGCCAGTTTGCTGCTGCAGGCGCACCGGTATGGTGTTTAATGAAGGCCGCATTGAGGGAACAGCTGCTCGATAGAGAAAGGACTGGCCTCTGGGGTACACCAAGATACTTTCTGAAGACAGGAATATATACATAATCCGAGGGCGATAAATCGGTTAAGGATAACACCATCGGTTTCTGTTGCTCTTTTGCCGTTTTATCATCGGCAGAGCACTGAGCCATTGCTCAGTGCTCATCACGCCGGGGCTCATCGCGCGACACCACACGAAAGGACACAATCGGGTCAACACTGCCGCTGCCTCTGAGCAAGCGCCTTGGGCCATTTATACAGCCATCAACACTACACACACGAGGCATTTTCTGGCTGTTTCCCGCGAAGTTATCGTTTTTCGAGCCATGCAACACGCAGCCAAACACTGTAGAGCGGAATAGGCGCGCGCGATGATGCATGGAGCAAAAAGGAAACTACGAAACTATCACAACCGGATATAGCGCCATGCCATTTTTTTTCTTATTAATTTAATTTTGCGCTAAACTTATACTTCCTCTCTTGAAACGGTTTAAAAAGTTGGAAAATAATGTTTATGTAAGTTTAAGGTGTATTTCATTTTGCGTTTTAATAACAGCAATAAATCACTCTCGACCAATCGCGACCGGCCTGCGTTTGTAATCTCCGACGTCACGAACGAAGGACGGAAAATTCGAAGGGGCGTCAGCACCTATCCTTCAGTTTTTCGCTATTTTCTCGCTTATTAAACATCGGTTCGCCGCCAGAATGGTATGACTGTGATTGTGATAGGATAATCTATCATTAAACTCAACTTCCGGTTTCTCTTTAGTGTCCCTTTAAAGAAACACGTGGGAATTAAGCAGCGCGGCTGACCAACCAGCACGTGCAAGTGTTCCGATCGTGAGAGAAATGCCAACAAAAGTTCACTTATTCCAACCTTAGGTTGTTTCACGATTGCCATCGCAATCGCAGTCAGGCAAAGAAAACTCAAACGGCGGGCGATGCTAGAGCGACACGGTTAATCAGTGAGCGCGGGCGCCTTACACAAATTTAGCAGTGCACAAAGACAAACGTTCTTTATTACTATATGACTTTAATACAATACGACCACGTGCGAACGAGCAATAGCACGTAAATGTTTCGATTGTTACAGGAAGCTGAGAGCTAAGCTTCATCTTATTGCAGTCGAACCTCGATAATTCGAACCCGAAGGGGTCCGAAAATTCGTTGGAATAAAATGTTTCAATTAAAAGAAGGACGCATTTTTGAATTATTCGTACACCATAGAACGATGCACGAATGGTTCGAGTCGTGAAATGGCTTGCGCATAGGGAGCGAGGGCCACGAAACTGCCCACGCCGCCCAACGCTCGCTCGCCTTCCCGATAACGGCAGAAAACGAAACACCAGGGAGCGGGCGGCGCCGGCACGGGGACGGGTGCCAGCGGTGACCGTGGAAGGTAAGGTAGGAGGGTGGCAGGGAAGCAGATTTTGCCTTGGCAACTCCGCCGCTTCGGTGGCTCCCCTCGCCCTCTCTCTCAAGTCCCTCGTAGATCCCTCACCTTCGACTGTCATCGTGTGCGTCCGCCGCCATGCCGGCGCTGCCGCTCCAGCCGGCCCGGCGCCAGCTCCCTGAAGTTTCGTTTTCTGCCATTATCGGGAAGCAGGCGTTTGCTGGCCGGACTGGGACACCCCCGCTGCTTCCCCCTGCGCCCCTCTGCGCCGCAGCCGCAGTGTGCAAGGTCAACACGTGACTAAGAAAGGAGAAGGGTTCACTGCCATTTTCTCCGCGTGGCTTAGACATAGACTTCAGACTCTGCCCAGGCGGCGCTGCGGTAAAACCCGCCACCAGCGCCCCCATCGCAGCCTTGGCGCAAACTGAGTAGTGCGAAGAGAGCTGTCCGCAAGCGAAGCCGCATAGGCCACAATGGAGGCCCCTCTTTCGGTTGAGTTGAGGCACGGTTTCCTAAATATCAAGGACCTGGAAAGCTTCTTCCGCCCATCCACGCTTCGGAAAGGGAGCAGACCGAAGTACGTGTACAATGTAAAAGAAGTTTCAGGTGTTATTTCGGCGCGCTGCAACTCGCAAGTACAGCGAGCATCGTACGACCTCGGGTTCGAGGCAAGCACTGCGACGTCCGTTCTCTAGCGCTTAAGTATGTTAAATTTTGGTACGATGTAATAGTTCAGCGGAAATCCGCTAGGTGGAGATAAGTAATTAAAGAGAAACTGAGAGGCATATACTTGCCTTTGCTTCGAGTTGTCGACAAATTCGACTTCGCCCTGCCATCTGCTAGCCGCCTGGTTAGCTCAGATGGTAGAGCGGCTGCCCCGGAAAGGCGGTGGTCCCGGGTTCGAGTCCCGGACCAGGACGAATTTTTCTTCAACTGCGAAGTTTTCTTTCGAGGAACCCGGTTGGGTTTCCATAGTAGCGAATTGCTACATTTGGGTGGAAGTCTCAGTTTCTCTTTAAATTTTGGTACGTACATAATGTGAAAGCGATGAAGTACATATATGATTAAGTCAGTTAGCTATGTAGCTTACGGTCAGTGGTCAAAGGTCACTTTATCAGGGGCGAATGGCCCTGGCGACCTTCGCCAGTTCAGTTGCGTTCTCGCTTCAGCTCTCGCTTCCTGGGCGGTCGAGCGTGTTATCGCGCATCTTCGAATGTTTTCTTCACGGTTGTCTTCCGCTTGTATTTACTGCAAATGGAGATACGTGCGTGTCCGCTTTCGCGGGGTACAATCGAAGGCAAAACAAACCTAAAGGTTGTCGCGAACGATATTTTGCAATTTATTTGTTTGAACACGTGTTAGCATTCGGTAGTTGTTGCACGCGCTAAACTGATGGCTATCTGGTTTCAAATCTTTCAAAGGGTGACCGCGTGTTATTCGATTGTTTATCGCTCACTGCGGCGCGATTACATCTGTTCCTGGGCAGGCGCGTATATACACAAACGATGCTGCCGTTTTCGCGTTTCCTTTTTTTGGAGACCATAAAAGCTCTATCGCACCTTGTTGGCGATAAGACGAAGGCTTCTCACTTGTTTCAGTTTTCGAACGTGCACGCAATCATTTGTCAGTGCGCTTATCTTCTTATTCATGAATAAGCATTGTGTATTTTACAACACAAACGATTTTCTTGTCACTTAAACCCTCAAAGGGTTAAGCATTTTATCGTAATGTTTAATGTCGTAATTATTTTCAGAGAATAAATTCTTCCAAAGCCTTTTTCGGGCAGCAAACAGAAAACCTTTTCCAAGGCAGCAAACAGTATGCGAACATAACGAAATTAAGCTTCCCACAGTGCCTGCGCGAAGCATCTTTCTGTCTCGCGGGAGCTACAGCACCGCTCAGTACCCTTGAATATTTAGCAGACGCTTAAAACAACACACGCGCACAAATGAATGTAAATAAACGCGACATTTTTTTTTCTACACACGTGCGTTACTTTGGAATTACTCATCCAGTGCTCCCACAGCAACTTTATTGCCCAGATTACAAAAAAAAGAAAAGAAACGCTGTCAAGGGGACTCAGTGCATTGCGAAACGTGCTCGTTGTATCGGAAAAGCCGAAACTAGAAATGAGCTCGCGATACCACAATGCCCTAGAACACGATTTCGAATTCATAAAGGAACCAAAATGCTTGGTTAAACTGACCCGCCCAATCTCTCCGTTCCACTTGCTGAGTAAAGTGGAGGCGGACGTGTGTAAACAGGTAGAAACATCGATGTCACATACGCAGGATGGTTCACAACTTTGTTTATTCTGTTGCCAACGAAGAGGCGGCTGCAGATTCTTCAGTTTTCGCTTGGTTGCCATAGTCCCCCGTCAGAGCTATGCAACACAATTACAGCAGAACAAAATTATCACACTTTTTCATGTGAGCGGCTGTGTTGCGGAGAATGCGAGTAAATCGCTTACCCAACACGCGAACGGCCCGTATCCAGCGCTCTCTCTTTTCTCCTTCATACGACCGCGATGGAAATCGGTAAAACTGAACGTTGTTATTCAGTCCTTCACGTTCATGGCAATTTACAACGCAACAGTAACGTCGATTGCGGCGTTTCTTCGTAGCGTGGGGAGCTGTCGCGGTTGCCGTCGTGCTCGCCATCGCCATAGAAGGAGTGAGCCAACAAGAACTTTACGGCAGTTCTGCGGCACGTCCGACTAGCGGAGAAATTCATAGCTCTCATTCTGGCTGTTAAATGCGCAATACATTCGTAATATGAACCAAAATTAAGTTAAATCGTTGTTTCGCACTCGCTAGCTGCTTAGGCAACTTAGCAAGGGAGTCGGACTTTGCACCACTCAATTTTTACCTCTTCGCACCGACAGGTGGCGCTACGCGTCTTGCAAAACTCCAGAGTCTGACGTCTATAGGCACGTACTGCGCAACGCAGACACGGCGACCTTGCCATTTGAGAGAAAGTGAAGTTTCCGCCGTATTTTCTTTTTTTTTTTTTTTCGCGCGCAGCATTGATGGGTCTCTCCTAGGCTTTTCCTCTATGGCGGTGCCGGAGAAATGCCGGTCGCAGGCGCCGCTGCGTGACTTCGCTGATTTCGCGCGCTGCTGTCAACATTTTCGGTGCGTGGTATGCTCGAATTCACCGTCGCAAATGCTATCGCGATCGAATTAGCGGGCGTTTTGCACATTGGAATACACATAACTTTGACGGGACCACAGCGTCAGTTTGAATTAACGAGATTCGTCTGTACCATCATAATAGGATGCATCCGACCACGTGTAAATAGGCGGCAGTTAAACAAGTTGCCCAGAACTTTCGTTATTCCGAGAAACATGCATGGTACTCTTTGGCACGAATATACCAGCCGTTATAACCGGCGCGGTAAACTTCATCAGCGCTGCCGGCCAATTAACCATCACGTGCAACAAGTGCTGCGATTGTGATACAGATGCCTACAACTGTATTCCACGTCCCAAGTTCCTGTTGTAACCTGCACGCTTGTTCTTTTATTCCAAGGACAGCGACCAGCTGTCCACGTATTGTATAGAATCCCACTTCTTTCTGCAAAGCATTACGTGTCATTCAGAGTATTGAAATAAATAAATACAAAGTAAGTAAAGAAACACAAATAACATAAGTTCAGTTAATCCACCCTTACGCTGTTTTACGACTGCTATCCCGATCGTTACGCAAACAAAACGCCATTGGCAGATGAAGCTTAAGCGACACAGTTAATCACTACGAGTACGTGGCAGAAAGAGTCAACTCAGGCAAGCTTTCAAAGTAAACAATGCCACGAAGTGCGAACGAGCAAATTAGTGCAAACATTTAGATCGCTACAGAGCTGAGATGTGAAGCTGACCTTAGCACAATACTACCATGCATCCGACAACTTGTACAAAAGGAGAAGTCTAACAGCTCGCCCTGAGGTTTCGTCATTCCGACAACGTGCACAACGTTGTTTGCCAAAAACAAATACCAGCCCTAAAGACGCACGTGGTTAATTCAGCAGCGCGACAGGCTATTACGTGCAGCAAGTGCACCGACCGTGATCCAAATGCCTACAAAAGTTCAGCTATTCCAATCTAAAGCATTTGTACATTGCTCTCGCAAACGCTGTTACGCTAAGAAATCGCGAACGAAGCTCAGATAAGGCTATTCTGGAGAGTGCGTGTCCGGATACTTACAATTATTAACGTTATTTTTATTATTATTCGCCACTGTTAAAGAACTAAACAACGATAACTCTCGCGGACTCATCCTGTGAGCTATATGGGAGGAGTTAGCGGTTCCAAACATTCGCATTCAAATTTTTTTGGGGGGGATCTCAGCGCTGCACTTAAACAATATAGCACTGAGTAAGCTTTAAAGTTTGTAGAAAAGCAGTACGATGCGACGAAACTCAGTATTCAGGGAGCACAATTAACGGATCGTCCATTGCCGATTGTTGTTACCGTTGCCGCAAACAATGGGGATGTATACAATGCGCGGCATTTGATTACGCGCAGACACAACATGCTAGTCGAAAAGGTTGCCGGGCTGCTAACAGAAAAACACTGGCTCCATGAACTGTCACTCACCCTTTGATAGGCGTAATACGTACAGGCGCTGCGGAGTTGGAGCTCACGAAACGTTCACCTGAAGCTGACAAACATTCACGCGGGAACAGATGAGCGCATAGCACAACCACCACGTTCTGAGCATACGCGCAAAGTGAGCGCGGAGCTCTCGGTGGGCACGAACGGTCAGGCCTTCGAAGCCTACTGAGAAGGGCGAAGAGATCCAATAAAATGGCACCGTTTATTCACGTGACCGACTACGCGCAAAGCGTACGTACATGCAAGAGGCAGTCGCTGATCTGTTTTACGGCAGGAGTTGCACAATTCGGCTTTCTCTATAAGTTCGGAGAGCGTAGGACATGTTCGATTCGGTTACACCGTGCGGTAGGTGGTAATACGCAGTTGTTCTAGTGCTCTGACTATGTGACGTTTCCTCGCGATGTGCTTGTGTAGTTTGGGTCGTCCATTATAAAACTGCTCCATTTATCGTTTTCATTGTAAGTTTGATCTGAGTGTGGCAGCTTCATGTTGCTTTCTGACATGTTGTCTTTTCGGAAGGGCGTGCGTTGAGGGCAGCCGTGAAAGACTTAACATGCCGCGATAAGATCACGTACGTGTTGGATTGTGTGTGTTGGTCCCACATATGTCGGGTATGGGACATCCCGTTGAAAACATCCATCGAACATCCATAGGATTAAAGTTTTGGGATTTGTTTAAATCCCAGAACTTCAATCCTGTGGATGTCCGAAGGATGTTTTAAATAGGACGGCCCAAAATTAATGTCCTCATGTTATCCACTGGACGTCCCAACTAGGACATGGACGTTCGGATCTAATCGGGACGTCCAGAGGATAATCGTGGTCCAATGGGCTATAATGAGGATATACGCTGCACTCTGGCACACCTGCGTGCGCACGTGACGAATGTGTGCACACAATGTATCTGTCTTTGATGAGTGGGTACTCTGTACATTGCATCGGTCGCGCAGTGTGTGCTGCGACCGCGAACGTGCACCGCGGCGTCGAAGCACCAACGGAAAGTGCGCGGACTAGGTCGTGGATCTCCAAGGTGCGACGCCTTGTGGTGGTGGTGCTTGCGTAACAACAGCAACAGTTTCACTGTACATGCACTTTCACAGGGTGGATGGGAGGCGGAAATTTTTTAGTAGTACTCTTGAAGGCGCACATGAAGTTACCGATTTGTTTGCCCCCCCCCCCCCCGCACTTTTGGCCACATTAGAGTCAGGCGTCATAATCTACATTCTTACTGCAGATGACAAACGGATTCCTATGGTTGACGTTGCAAACTCGTTTCAATCTTTTACCTCGTCCCAGCTGTGTTGCAGTATTTTGTCTCGCTTCGCAATGTTTCACAAGATGGCAACAAGTGCTATTTTTCAATGAAAAAGACCATTGTTGAGGCACAAAACGTGCCCGTTTTCGTGCAACAGCCTAAAAAATATGCAGGATCTCCAATGCAGTTGTCTATCTCCAAATTTTAGTTGGCCCACACCCAAATTTCTAATTGGCCCAGCCCGAAATTTCAAGTTAGTGCACTCCCAAATTTCAAGATGCTACACCCCCATATTACAGTGGCATCACCCCCAAATTCAAGTTGGCTCAGCCCCGAATTCCAAGTTCGACCGCCCACAAAGTTCGAGATGGCCCACCGTCAAATTTAGGTTGCCCATGCCCAAATTTTAAGCTCTCCTAGCCCAAATTTGACGTTGGCCCAACCGCAAATTTCAGTTGGCCAACCCCTGAATTTCGAGTTAGGCTATCCCCAAATTTCAAGATGGCCCACCCACAAATTTAGTTGACCCATGCCCCAATTTCAAGTTGCCCTACACCTAGATTTAGGCTAGCCTACACCCAACGTGGTGTCGTGCACCAAATGTAGAACACCGGGCTTCAAATCTGAATGTTGTAAGTTACAATCGTCTTCCACTCCACTATATTTTTAGTCTTGGAGCGGTGCCTGATACCGGCTAAAAAATTGCCCATAGCATACTAGTTCAGATGCAACCAAATTAGGAAAGCCCACTATGCTTCAAACAAGGCACTCCCTCACCAGAACTGGAATTGGCCTTCGTCGTGTAGTATTCGGCCACTACCTTCCTCATGACTCCTGCAATTAACCCATGATCCTCAGTCCTCAGCAACTGCGCAGAACCTGACAAAGGCAGCGGTCAAACCTGTGACATGGCAGAGGGTGCCAAGAATGTCTGGATCTGGACAGGCCGCCACTGGAAATTAAACCTGGCAACATTCAACACGCGAACCCTCTCGAGTGAGGCTAGCTTAGCAGGGATGTTTGAGCAATTATCAGGCATTGTCTTGGATATTATTGGCCTTAGCAAGGTAAGAACAGGTGAGGCTTATACAGTGCTGACTTATGGCCACGTCCTCTACTACAGAGGTCTACCTGATAAGAAAGAATTCAGGGTAGAACTTATAGTCCATAAGGACATAGCCTTAATGAGAGAGTAGCAGTCGTCGTAAAAAAGCTGAACAGGAGATATAGATTGAAGGTAGTACAAGCCAACGCCCCAGCCTATCCTCACGATGATGAATAGAACAGTTTTATGAACATGTTGAATTAGCGATGAAAAGTTGCAAACTCAGTGTACTGTAGCCATGGGCGACATCAAGGCAAAAGTGGGGAGAAAGCAGGCTGGTGAACAAGCAACTGGCAACTACGGCATCTATTCTAGGAACACTAGAGGAGAGGTGTTGGTAGAATTTGTTGGTAGAAAAACCCTAATCGAGAAACAAGAAATGAAAAAGATTTCATACTCTCTGCCGGTCCCAGCATAGTGCAGGATGCACTATGCTGGGATTCGGTTAAGGTTATGATCATCTGTTTAAGGTTATCTGGTAAGGTTAAGTGGAGTGACGATAGGTTGGTGAGGTCCAGTATTTCTCTCAATTTGATGATAGGAAGAGTAAATAAAGTTAGTCAAGAAGAAACAGGCCAACCTAGACGCAGTAAGGATAAAAGCAGACCAATTCAGGCGGCTGCTCGCAAACAAATGCAGCTTACGAACAGAAAGATGAAGATAACATAGATGTTATGTATGAAAGCGTAACAAGGCTGATCTCAGAAGCAGCAATTGAAGTGGGAGGTAAGGCAACAAGGCAACCAGTAGGTAAGCTCTCCCAAGTACCAAAAGAGCTGATAAGAAACGACAAGGAATGAAAGTGTCCAGCTCAAGGCGCCAGATAGAATTCGCTAAACTGTACAAAACTGATCAACAAGACGAAAGTAAGGGATAGCGGAAATTATAACGTGGAGAAGATTGAGGAAGCAGTGAAATATGGACGCAGGCATGATATCAGCGAGAAGAATACTTGGCATATGATAAGGCAAAATGTGCATAAGGATAAGCAGGGTAATATCATCAGCACTTTCGATGACATAGCAAAAGCAGCGGAAGAATTCTGTGCTGACCTGTACAGTGCCCACAGCAGCCAAGCTACTTTCATTCGAAGTAGTGATGAAACTAGATACAGAGGCTCCTCCTATAACTAGCGATGAAGATTGAAGGCCTTGCAAGACATGATCCGGCGAAAAGCGGCTGGAGAAGAAGGAATAACAGTCGACTTAATAAAAAATGCAGGAGATATCATGCTGGAAAAGCTGGCGGCCATTTAAACGCAATGCCTCACGACTTCAAGTGTATCAGAGAGCTGGAAGAACACCAACATTATACTAATCCATAAGAAGGGAGACGTTAAAGAATTAAAGGATTACAGACCCATTAGCTTGCTTTCAGAATGTATAAAATATTCACCAAGATAATTTTCAAAAGAATCAGGGCAACAATTGACTTCAGCCAACCAAGAGAACAGGCGGGCTTTAGGAAGGGATATTCTACGATGGATCATATCAGTGTCATCAATCAGGTAACCGAGAAATCTGCAGAGTACAATCAACCTCTCCAACCTCACATACGGCTTTCATAGATTATGAAAAGTATTTGATTCAGTAAAGATACCAGCACTCATAGAGGCATTGCGTAATCAAGGAATATAGGAGGCATACATGAATATCTTGGCAAATATCAGAAACGATACCAAATCATATATCATATAAGTTGATATATTGCCATCTCCTTTGAAACGGGCCGTGCTATACATGTTTTAATCAGGCATGCTAAACATGTTTTTTTTTTTCTTCTAGCATTTTATTCCGACTGCAATTATGTGGACACTCTAGGCGAATTTGTGCCGTCGCCCTCGCCATCGCCGCGGACCCTACGCTGAATGTGCGAGTGAGAGCGTGCGAGGGAAGCCGACGAGCGCAGCTCAACCTCGTTCACGTGAAAGGGGGGAAAGCCGGCAGGAAGTGCGCCGCGTTGGGTCGTGCGCGAAGCACCCAACCTTGCGAGGTATTGGGCGGCATTCTACTCAGGCTTAAACTCTACTCCGTATGTGCATTCTACTCCGTATGTGTTGGGGGCTGAGTCCAGGTGCGGCGGCGGCTCGTAGCTTTGTGCGTGCTGTGTGATATCGGCGCTCAGTTGGCGTTGAAGCGATAGACAACACGAAGGTCACTTCGCTCGCTCTTGCGACCTCGTTTCCTCACACCAGCGTTCTGACAGCTAGTGTCCGTGGTCATCGAGTGTGATATGTTCAGGTGTGCTGTGCGTGCTGACACTATGCTTGTTAATTTAGTTAGCGAGTGAATGTTTACAAATTGATACGTTTCATAAAAGTACTATCCACACTTCGTATGGCTCTCTGCTAATTTACTATCGCATTCGATGCATCGCCTTTCGAGCAAAACTGCACCCTTTCGATGTGTGATGAGTGATGTCGTTCTCTCCGTTGCAGACGTCGCATCATGTTTAGTTTGGGTTCACCCAAGACAAGGTTCGCTTACCCACATTTTCTGGTAGGGGAAGGGTTGGTTTTGAATTAGGAGTTCCTGCTTCACAACAATTATTTGATATGATGTTTGTGTCAAGATATCTAGGAGATATTTAAGCGTCAGCATACATGCACCGGCAAACAAACACATTATATATATATATATATATATATATATATATAAATGGAGGGAATGGTTATGCGGTTCTGGTGTTTCATAAATTAAAAGAATGCAGGTGCACGTCGAAAAGCAAAAACATTTAATTTCGAAGTGTCGGCTGGAGTCCGGCCTTTAACAAGAGCCACACCTGATGACGGCCGCGCCCCGGTGGCAACGACGAAATTACATGTTTAGCTGTTCCACGTGCACCTGCACATATATATATATATATATATATATATATATATATTCAATGTTCGTACCGGGTGAATATGCAAATGTGGTGCGGATAAGCTGTGCACTTTTACGAGAGACAGGTGAAGTGCTATGAGAAGAAAAGGCGTTTGGAGTAATGTTACCTTTGTAAAGCGCCCGCTACAATGCATTTATATACACGTACCTGCAAGGATGCATCCGCACAGCAGTAAGGTAGCGTTCATTATAAAGAGTCGTCCTCGTGAAATATATTGAATGCGCAAAGTGTTTAGTGGTTTTGCAGGTGAATAAAGTCTGTGTGCCCAGCTGCAGA